>NC_084733.1:52426870-52726870 GCF_033978785.1 Entelurus aequoreus
ACACAACAACAACAACAACAACAGAGCAACATCAGCAAATACGACATGTACAAATATGATGGTAAAAGTAATAGCAAATAAGCAGTTAGCGAAAATTAAAAAAAAAAAATACAGAAATGACAATGAGCATTATTACACTAAAAATGGAGCAATATGAATACCAATAGAAATAGTGCTATTGATAATAAACAATATCAGTACTTTACCTTTATTATCAACAATACAATTGTTCAAATGCAACAATACATATACGTAATGATAACTTGAGATACGAAAGAATGCAGAAAAATGGAGGGGAAGAAAGAGAAGCAACCTTAACCTTGTAGATTGTTATAGTAACAATAGGTTAAGTTTTGTCAGTGTGCCATGTGTTATACCCAGTTTACCCTAGGGCAACAACGTTAATATATGTTTGATGAAACGTGATTATGTGCATGAGTGTATGTGTGCATATGTACTTGTATATGTACAGTATGTGTATGTGTGCTTGTACAGTGAATGTATATGTACAGTATGTGTATATGTGTGTACAGCGAATGTATATGTACAGTATGTGTATACAGTATGTGTGTTTGAACAGTGAATGTATATGTACAGTATGTGTAAATGTGTGTTTGTACAGTGAATGTATATGTACAGTATATGTATGTGTGTGTTTGTACAGTGAATGTATGTGTAGTATGTGTATGTGTGTGTTTGTACAGTGAATGTATATGTACAGTATGTGTATAGGTATGTTTTTACAGTGAATGTATATGTACAGTATGTGTATACAGTATGTTTGTATAATGAATGTGCGTGTGGATGTACGAACTTTGAGTGTGTAAATATGTACTGTATTTATTTGTATATGTATGTGGGAGCGTAGGTACCTATGTATGTCTGTATGTATGTGTGTGAGTATATGTGAATTTGCATGTACAATACATTTGACTCCCAGTGTGTGCGGGAGCCAGAGTACGGCCCCAGCCTCCCCGAGAACCCATCCCACAAACAGTAGGTGTGGTGCCCAGGGAACCAGGGGCCACCGCCCCCACGCAGCCAAGCCGGACAGCGACAGGAACCCCAGAGCCTGGCCCACCGTGCCGCCCACAAGGGCCAGCAGCTGGCCGCAGACAGACGCACCCGGCAGAGGACAAGGCACGAGAAAAACAGGGGGCAGCCAGACCCCAAGCCAGCGAGAGACCACACCCCACACGGACAGAAAGGCGGGACGCCCCGCCCGAGGGGCCCGGGGACCCCCCGCAACCGGACGGGAAGACCGCTCCCGCCCCACCGGCAACAGGGCCCCCACCCCCGGAGAGCGCGACGAGGCCAGCCCACGGCCACCCCACCCAAGCCGGCCGCCACAGGACCACCCAGCACGGGGTCACAGGAACCACCCACCCCACCCGCAGGGACCCCAACGATGGAGATGGAACAACCAACAACCGCCCGCCGAGTCCCCCCCCCCCCTGAGGTAGGGGAATAAATAAATAAAATAAATAAATACATAATAATAATAATAATAATATTAATAAAATATATTAAAAAAAAAGAAAAAAAATAAATAAATAATTAAATCTATTTATAAAAATAAATAAATAAATCAAAAAAGAATTAAAAGAAGATCACAGACATGCTGACACACAAGGTCGCTACCCCAACAACTGGCCGACTCGCAGCACCTCGGAATACCCTGCAGCACCAAGCCACCACAGTAGACGCAGGGACCAGACCCAGCAGGCCCCAACCAAGACGGGCACCCGGAAGGGATGGACGGCGGGACCCAGGAGCTCCAGACACGCAGTCCGGATGCAGTAGCCTGAGGCGCCGACACCCACCCGACAGGCAGGCCCAGAACGTACCCCCAGAAATATACATACATATATATATATATATATATACATACACATAAACATACACATGTACACATACACACACATACACATGCATACACATACACATATATATACATACATACATACATACATACATACATACATACATACACACACACACACACATACACATACACATACATATACACAGTTTGTCAGCCCCGACAACCACCACGCGCGCGCGCTGCCACCAGTCACAACATCAGCCACCCCCCTGCACCAGACCCAGCAGCCACGGGCGCCCACACCACAAACAAACGGCAGCAGAAACAGCAGCCACAACACCCCCAGACAGCCAGCACCACCCAATCTCAATTTTTATTTTTTTTTAAATTAATCAATCCAAAAAACAATACACAGCAATACCATAACAATGCAATCCAATTTCAAAAGCAAAACCGACCCAGCAACACTCAGAACTGCAATAAACAGAGCAATTGAGAGGAGACACAAACACGACACAGAACAAACCAAAAGTAGTGAAACAAAAATGAATATTATCAACAACAGTATTAATATTAGTTACAATTTCAACATAGCAGTGATTAAAAATCCCTCATTGACATTATCATTAGACATTTATAAAAAAAAAAAAAAAAAGAACAATAGTGTCACAGTGGCTTACAATTGCATCGCATCTCATAAGCTTGACAAAACACTGTGTCCAATATTTTCACAAAGATAAAATAAGTCATATTTTTGGTTCATTT
The DNA here is from genome assembly GCF_033978785.1 of Entelurus aequoreus. Lineage (NCBI taxonomy): Eukaryota > Metazoa > Chordata > Actinopteri > Syngnathiformes > Syngnathidae > Entelurus > Entelurus aequoreus. Next base: position 52,429,461 of record NC_084733.1, read on the forward strand.
AATAGTTAAAACAAATGCACATTATTGCAATCAGTTGAAAAAACATTGTCCTTTACAATTATAAAAGCTTTTTATAAAAATCTACTACTCTGCTTGCATGTCAGCAGACTGGGGTAGATCCTGCTGAAATCCTATGTATTGAATGAATAGAGAATCTTTTTGAATCGGGAAAGTCTCGTTTTTGAATCAAGAATCGCGTTGAATCGAAAAAATATATATATTTTGAATCGAATCGTGACCCCAAGAATCGATATTGAATCAAATCGTGGGACACCCAAAGATTTGCAGCCCTAATATATATATATATATATATATATATATATATATATATATATATATATATATATATATATATATATATATATATATATATATATATATATATATATATATATATAATATATACATATGTGTATATATATATATATATATATATATATATATATATATATATATATATATATATATATATATATATATATATATATATATATATTATTTTTCAACGTTTGTCTTTTTCTGCCTTTATGAGACAGATTCCACTTAAGCTGTCAGAAAAATACATGTTTTAATTAACTATTGATCACACCAGAGGCCCTGCCCACATTCTCCATCCCTGTCACAGCGCAAGGTTGTCTGGGCGAGTGCGACCCTCCCGTATCCCCATGGGACTGTGATGTCACACGATTCATCATCTCCTATTGAGAGGCTAAAGGCAATGTTGTCACCTCGGAGTCCCCAGACAGGCTCACAGCCCTCCCTTTACCCTGTGCGCTCTTTCAGGGAAGGTTTCAATTAAACAGCTTAAATATTTGGGACGTTTTAATCCGCCTTCTACCTTGTTTATCTTTGCACCCACACCACCTCAGCCCATAAAAACATCATCTTGTTTCTGTTCTCCTTTATATGGAGATTAGAGATGCTACATGTATGGGATTAGTCTTTTTGAGCCTATTTAGAGGCCATGAAGAGAACGTCCCGCTAGACCTGCATGTGACTGACTAACATTAGTCTGCAGTAGTGTGAAACAAGTGGTATACAACAGAAATGGAGTAAAAAAAGTGAATAAGATACATAACATCTTTTAGCTCCTAAAATACCTTTTTTAATGCCATAAAACGTATGCAACACACATTTGATCTGCATAATTTGATGTCACGCTGCAAAAAATTTAATCTGAGCAAGCACTTTCTTTTAGACCAATTCGCCACGAATGCAGCATGCACTCAAATCTGAGCCACACCATGTTGACCTGAATAAAAGGTGAGCCTGTATATTATAAGACCACCTGTCATGATCTCACATGTCTAGTTTTATTCGTACATGTTATATTCTACACGTTATTTTTCCCTGTGTTTTGTATAATTTCCTGTTCTGCACCCTTGTGTTTCCTGCTGTAACTTTTACCTCCCATCAGAGTACTGGTCTTATCACCTGCTCCTGATTGGCAATCAGTAAGCTTACCTGTCTCCGCTCGCCAATTAGTAGGTTTTTTTCGCCATCCATGTCAGGTTGATGGTGCTGGTTAATTTTGCATAGTGCATGATTTGTGTTTTGTATAGTTACAGTATTCTGTATTATTTTTTTCTAGCTTTGTCCCTAATGAAAATACCTATTTTCACACCTTTATGTGAAGTCCCAGTGTCCATGCACACTCTCTAATGCCACTATTGGTCATATGCCGTGTGCACCCCGTACACGTAAATTTTTCCGCGCTTATTCCCTTTTAGCGCGGAAAAATGTATTGCTTTTCTGACTGACCTAGACATGACACTATAACAAGGCACCTGCGGCTCCTTACAAGTCAACAGCCTAGCTCTGTTGTACCTGATGTCCGCTGTAATATCGACACAGATTGCAAATCTAATGGCTATGTTGATGCTAAATAGCAGACAGCATCAAGAAATGATCATGGATTGAGCTACGAAAATGACGCTCCAGATCCGTAGCAAAGAAAGACTGGTGGGAGAGTTTTTAAAAAAAAAGTACTTTCAGACGGAGAATCATGGAAACAAAACATTCGAATGTCTAAGAGTTCCTTCATAATGCTCTGTGGATTGATAGAAGGAGTTTTAAATTTGAAATAAGAGACTGTTCATATCCCAGCCAATTCTGTTTCAGATAAAGGTTGCTACTGTTCAGGACTATCTTGCCAGTTGTGTGGAACACAGTTTGGAATGCACAAATGCAGCGTGAGAAGGGTTGTGTATGCTTTATTATTTGCCTTAAATATACCTGCTTAATTCTCTTTCATCTCATTCGAATTTCCTTCGGGAGTCTGAATTAAGCCGGCGTTCCACATTTCCTTAGCTACCTTCTTAAGAAAATCTAAAACATTTTTCTCCCATTGATGCACTTCAAAATGTGTGGTTCTTTTAGTTTGGGAAGCAGACAAAAAGTATCCTCTTCATGACAATTGTTTCTATGTTTTTATTAAATGGTATATGCTTCCGGGTTATATCCAGCGTGTTGAGACTGGCGCAAGCGCGATATGAAGGGTGCCCTCTGGTGGCACACATCCCCTCGAGAAATCTTGTTTCTGATCACATAAACTAGGTGTGTTAGTCTGACTTTTCTAAAACCGTACACGATCCGACTAAGGTGTTTCCATGGGTTGTAGAATGCTTATTTAAAGCTAATTGAGAAATCAGACTAAATTAGTGCATGGAAATGTATTGAGTGACACATAACTCCTTTTGAAAACAATATTTTTGGGAAAATAGATTTATTTTAAATTTTTATAATTAGTGAAGGAAAAAAAAAGTGGCGAGGCTCCAGCTCCAGGACAAGTGGTAGAAAATGGATGGATGGATGAAAAAAGAAGCTATACATTATATGACATTTTTCTCATCATATCATATCTGCTTCATAGATCCCCATTGTATTTAAAATCAGAATCATAGCTCATATGTTTGCTACAGTAACAGTAAGACACTTTTTTTGAGTTGGTCTCTATCTTGTGACTGCATCTCCCTATTTCACTGATATTGGTGAGTGACAGGAAGAAAAGCTTTCACTGTGTGAGACGCTGTTGGTTTGTGTATATAGATCTGTAATCCCCAATTGAAGAATACCTGTCATTTCTTGGACAGTTCTCTTTGTGTCATGATTATATTATGGTTATTACATGATCAGTATGGTACTTTAAAAAATTAATCAATCAATCAATCAATCAATCAATGTTTATTTATATAGCCCTAAATCACAAGTGTCTCAAAGGGCTGTACAAGCCACAACGACATCCTCGGTACAGAGCCCAGATACGGGCAAGGAAAACTCACCCCAGTGGGACGTTAATGTGAATGACTATGAGAAACCTTGGAGAGGACCGCATATGTGGGTAACCCCCCCCCCCCCCCCTCTAGGGGAGACCGAAAGCAATGGATGTCGAGTGGGTCTGACATAATATTGTGAAAGTCCAACACATCAGCGAAAGTCCAGTCCATAGTGGGGCCAGCAGGAACCATCCCGAGCGGAGACGGGTCAGCAGCGTAGAGATGTCCCCATCCGATGGACAGGCTAGCGGTCCACCCCGGGTTGGGAGCAGAGTAGAAAAGAAATGAAAAGAAACGGCAGATCAACTGGTCTAAAAAGGGAGTCTATTTAAAGGCTAGAGTATACAAATGAGTTTTAAGATGAGACTTAAATGCTTCTACTGAGGTAGCATCTCTAACTTTTACTGGGAGGGCATTCCATAGTATTGGAGCCCGAATAGAAAACGCTAGACATAGGGAGGCCCGAAAATAAAACGTTACAGTAATCGAGACGAGATGTAACGAACGCATGGATAATGATCTCAGCATCGCTTGTAGACAAAATGGAACGAATTTTAGCGATATTACAGAGATGAAAGAAGGCCGTTTTAGTAACACTCTTAATGTGTGACTCAAACGAGAGAGTTGGGTCGAAGATAATACCCAGATTCTTTACCGAGTCGCCTTGTTTAATTGTTTGGTTGTCAAATGTTAAGGTGGTATTATTAAATAGATGTCGGTGTTGAGCAGGACCGATAATCAGCATTTCCGTTTTCTTAGCGTTGAGTTGCAAAAAGTTAGCGGACATCCATCCATCCATTTTCTACCGCTTATTCCCTTCGGGGTCGCGGGGGGCGCTGGAGCCTATCTCAGCTACAATCGGGCGGAAGGCGGCGTACACCCTGGACAAGTCGCCACCTCATCGCAGGGCCAAAGTTAGCGGACATCCATTGTTTAATTTCATTAAGACACGCCTCCAGCTGACTACAATCCGGCGTGTTGGTCAGCTTTAGGGGCATGTAGAGTTGAGTGTCATCAGCATAACAGTGAAAGCTAACACCGTATTTGCGTATGATGTCACCTAGCGGCAGCATGTAAATACTGAAGAGTGCAGGGCCAAGAACCGAACCCTGGGGAACTTCGCACGTTACCTTAACATAGTCCGAGGTCACATTGTTTTGGGAGACACACTGCATCCTGTCAGTAAGATAAGAGTTAAACCAAGACAAGGCTAAGTCTGACATCCCAATACGCGTTTTGATACGCTCTAATAAAATATTATGATCAACAGTATCTAGCGGCGCTAAGATCAAGAAGCAGCAACATAGATGACGCATCAGAATCCATCGTTAGCAATAGATCATTAGTCATTTTTGCGAGGGCTGTCTCCGTATAGTGATTTGCCCTGAAACCGGATTGAAAAGGTTCACAGAGATTGTTAGACACTAAGTGTTCATTTAGCTGCTGTGCGACAATTTTTTCGAGGAATTTCGAGATAAACGGAAGCTGGGACACCGGCCAGTAGTTTACCATGAGGTCAGGATTGAGGTTAGGTCTTTTGAGTAGAGGATGAATAACCGCTTTTTTGAATGCTAGGGGAACAGTGCCAGAGGAAAGTGATAAGTTTATAATATTTAATACTGATGGACCTAATAATACAAAAAGCTCCTTGATAAGTTTCCCAGGAATTGGGTCAAGTAAACATGTTGTTTGTTTTGTCCCATTTACACATTTTAACAATTCCTCCAATGTTATTTCATCAAAGAGAGACAAACTATTTTGGAGGGCAGTGTCCGTCGTATATACAGTCGTATCTGTGTTAATAGAACCCAGTTGTAGCTGAGATGCATTGTCTTTAATCTCTTTTCTAATTACTTCAATTTTCTTATTAAAGAAATTCATAAAGTCATCTGCTGAGTGGGTGGAGCTACTGGGAGGAGTCCCTTGTTGGGTTAGCGATGCTACTGTACTAAACAAAAATTTAGGATCATTTTTGTTGAGGTGGATGAGATTTGAGTAATATTTAGCTTTAGCTGAGGTAAGCATGCGTTTATAAGTTATTAAACTATCACTCCATGCTTGATGGAAAACCTCAAGTTTAGTCGCACGCCATTTGCGTTCCAGCTTTCTACATGATAATTTCTGGGCTTTAGTTTCTTCTGTAAACCATGGGGTACGCCTTTTAGGGGCCCTTTTTAGCTTTAGCGGTGCTACACTATCAATGGTGTCGCGCAGGGCGTCGTTAAAGTTGTTAATGAGGTTATCAATAGAGCCCACATAATTTGGGAATGGTGCCATTACCGAAGGCAGTAGGTCAGTAAGAGTCGTCGTTGTGGCTGCTATAGTAGTTATTATTATTATTATTAGTTTGTTGACAATGAGTCAGAACTTCAAATTTTATAAGGTAATGATCTGACATTACCTTAGTGTATGGGAGTATCGTAACTTTAGAGGTGGTGACACCCCTGACAAGCACTAGATCTATCGTATTACCGTTGCGATGCGTGGGTTCATTTATTATTTGTGTAAGACCACAGCTATCAATTATAGTCTGGAGCGCCACGCATGGAGGGTCCGATGGGGTATTCATATGGATATTAAAGTCCCCCATTATGATTATATTGTCGGCGTGCGTCACTAAATCAGCAACAAACTCTGAGAATTCACTGATGAAGTCCGAATAGGGCCCAGGGGGGCGGTAGATAACAGCCAGGTGGAGAGGCAGCGGTGTGACAAACCTCATAGTGAGCACCTCAAATGAGTTATATTTATTATTTAGGTTAGGTGTAAAATTATAGTTTTCATTGTATATTAGTGCGACACCCCCTCCCCTTTTAAGAGGACGGGCAACATGTGCATTCGTATAGTTAGGAGGAGATGCCTCATTTAGAGCAAAAAAATTGTCTGGTTTGAGCCAGGTCTCGGCGAGACCAACGACGTCAAGTTTGTTGTCTCTAATGACCTCATTAACTAATAACGTTTTGGAAGATAATGATCTTATGTTTAAAAAGCCCATATTATAGGTAGTGGGCTGTTTTGAGGATTGTTTGTTGAAATTATCCGAAGTAGCAATATTAATAATGTTGCGTTTATTATGCGTAGTGCACTTTAAATAGTTTCGACCATATCTAGGAATTGATACGACGGGAATTTTCAGATTGTTTGCTTGATGCTGCGATAAACTGAACGCATCATAGTTAGCCACCTCAGTACAATGTATGTCTGCCTCTGACACGTCACAAAAGAAAAAACATTATGTGAGTTGTGTTTTATTCTAAGAGAATTGCTATGTGTGCAGGGATTATCCAGCCTGGCGCCGGCTAGTTCTAGTTTAAATGACTTCTTACCCGGACACTCCACGCTTCTTTGGTTAGCTTTTCCCTTTGTTGTTAGCCCCGCTCAGCATCCCCGCTTCTGCTTCCGCTCACACCGCTTACGTCGCCTCCATTGGCGGTCCCCGCTAATACTTGACTCCGCTGCTACAAAGGCCGCTCGATGTAGCCCGCGAAGTATTCCCATGCTAGCGAGGAGGTCCACCATACATGCATCTTTCAGTCTATAACGACCCGATCCATCCACAACCAGAATTGTCTGTCGGTCGTATGTGATCACAGAGTGTTCACGCTTTGAGCCAGCCATGAAATTGACAGAAATGACGGGTGTTTTTTGCCAAATCGCTCTACACTCCCAAGAGCGTCTTCAAGCTGCTGCATTTCAATGCGCCGCCATGTTGCGTGAAAAATTAAAAAAACAGTACACCAACAGAACAAGAAAACAGATTTGTCAAAGTGTAATTACATGTTTAAAGTGTTTTGATAAGTTCTGTTGGCAGATTATTTTGCGTATTACAGGTAATATATATTTTATTTTAGTACATATGACTTAAAGAGCCTGCTTGCAGCAGTTAGGCGGCTGCCTAAAAGGTATTTTCATTTTAAAGACACCTCCTCTGTCATTTTCTGCTGCTGTGCTTTGCCGGTTTTTGCATCCTGGCTGCATCAGATAATTCACAAACATCTTTTAATACACAATTATTTACAAAAGTCTTGCGTGTGGTCGGCAGGAAGATAGGGGTCAGTGGTCCCCAACCTTTTTGTAGCTGCGGACCGGTCAACGCTTGAAAATATGTCCCACGGACCGGGTTGGGTCTTGGGGGATTGTATTATTATTATTATTATTTTATTGATTTTTGGTCATAAAGAAATACAATCATGTGTGCTTACGGACTGTACCCCTGCAGACTGTATTGATCTATATTGATATATAATGTATATATTGTGTTTTTTATGTTGATTTAATAAAAAAAATATATTTTTTTATTTTTTTATTTTAATTCTTGTGCGGCCCGGTATCAATCGGTCCACAGACCGGTACCGATACCAATCGGTCCACGGACCGGTACCGGGCCGCGGCCCGGTGTTTGGGGACCACTGAGTTAGGTAACACGGGAGACGTGCGTGTAAAGGTTAGAAATGCCTTGAAAAATGTAGCTTCTGGGGACAATATGCCGTTATTTGGCCATGAAAGTATAGCTTCAGCACTCAAAAGCTATTTTAATGTAGAATACAGCAACGTAACGACCACGTTACCTCTTCCTGGTTCAAAATAATGTTGTTAAACTCATAACGCCGTTGCTTGTAACAACACTACAGCCCCACACTGGCATCCGTTTTAAATCCTTTTGTTCCCAAAAGTCAGTTTTGTGTATGTGCATGTGTGACGGGCATGCACATTTAACACTTTTTTTTAACATTTGTTTATTGGGTTTTTGACATATACAGTCCAGAAATACAATCAAACACATGTCAAATGTTCGTTTTTTCTCTCTCCCAAACAAGTAACCAACAAATATTTATAAGATAATAATAATAACAACAACAACAAAAAACTTGCATCAGTCAAATAATTACATGCAAATATTGATATGGATTCACAGACAACTGCACTCCTGAATGTCCCACACTGTGCAGCAATACACAAAAGCAGACACACTTATCTACCCTTCAATTACCTTTCAATCGGGGTTAAATTTGAAAGCAGTCTCTTTTACATGTTTTAGGAAACCACCCCTTACTTCCTGAAATTTAACAGTTCTATGTCAACCCAATTTTCTCCAATTTAAGAACAAAGAATATCTCTAATCCAATGGGTGAGGCTCTGCAGCCAGCCAATTTAGCATAATGAGTCTTCTATACAAAAAATGTGTAAATGCTACCAAGCTCTTTTTAAAGTTGCTTAGAGAAGATGGGCTACCTCAAAAAGTCCGCTTAGATGATTGGGTTCGAGCTTTTCGCCAATTACCAAAAACAAAGTATTACAAATTTCAGTCCAACAACTGAACAGGGATGGGCAGAGTCAAAATATATGTATTAAGTTATCTGGAGACTGTTGACACAGATTACATAAAACCAATATTCTATCATACATCTTAACAAGCCGGACTTGGGTATAATAGGTACGATGTATTAGCTTGCATTTAATAAGACTGTGTCGAGCACAAATAGAAAACTTATGAATTCTACTTAAAATCTGTGCCGAGCTCTCCTCATATAAGATCAATCCTAAATCACCATTCCAAAGTAACTTAATTGAATTCAGAGAGTCAGGGCGCTCTAGAACCCGCTTGTGGACACCAGCGGTAAGGGATGCCGTCAAGCTGAAGAAAGAGTCCTATTGGCTCATAGGACTCCGGAGGCAGCAGACAGGTACCGAAAGGCCAAGCAGTGTGCGACTTCAGCGGTCGCGGAGGCAAAAACTCGGACATGGGAGGAGTTCGGGGAAGCCATGGAAAACGACTTCCGGACAGCTTCGAAGCGATTCTGGACCACCATCCGCCGCCTCAGGAAGGGGAAGCAGTGCAATGTTAACATCGTGTATGGTGGGGATGGTGTTCTGCTGACCTCGACTGCGGATGTTGTGGATCGGTGGAGGGAATACTTCTAAGACCTCAATCCTACCAGCACGTCTTCCTATGAGGAAGCAGGGCCTGGGGAATATGTGGTGGGCTCTCCTATTTCTGGGGCTGAGGTTGCCGAGGTAGTTAAAAAGCTCCTCGGTGGCAGAGTTCCTTAAGGCTCTGGATGTTGTGGGGCTGTCTTGGTTGACAAGACTCTGCAACATCGCATGGACATCGGGGTAGGTACCTCTGGATTGGCAGACCGGGGTGGTGGTTCCTCTCTTTAAGAAGGGGAACCGGAGGGTGTGTTCCAACTACACATACTCCTCAGCCTTCCCGGTAAGGTCTATTCAGGTGTACTGGAGAGGAAGCTACGCCGGATAGTCGAACCTCGGATTCAGGAGGAACAGTGTGGTTTTCGTCCTGGTCGTGGAACTGTGGACCAGCTCTACACTCTCGGCAGGGTCCTTGAGGGTGCATGGGAGTTTGCCCAACCAGTCTACATGTGTTTTGTGGACTTGGAGAAGGCATTCGACCGGGAAGTCCTGTGGGGAGTGCTCAGAGAGTATGGGGTAACGGACTGTCTGATTGTGGCGGTCCGCTCCCTGTATAATCAGTGTCAGAGCTTGGTCCGCATTGCCGGCAGTAAGTCGGACCCGTTTCCAGTGAGGGTTGGACTCCGCCAAGTCTGCCCTTTGTCACCGATTCTGTTCATAACCTTTATGGACAGAATTTCTAGGCGCAGTCAGGGCGTTGAGGGTATCTGGTTTGGTGGCTGCAGGATTAGGTCTCTGCTATTTGCAGATGATGTGGTCCTGATGGCTTCATCTGGCCAAGATCTTCAGCTCTCACTGGATCGGTTCGCAGCCGAGTGTGAAGCGACTGGGATGGGAATCAGCACCTCCAAGTCCGAGTCCATGGTTCTCGCCTGGAAAAGGGTGGAGTGCCATCTCCGGGTTGGGGAGGAGATCTTGCCCCAAGTGGAGGAGTTCAAGTACCTCGGAGTCTTGTTCACGAGTGAGGGAAGAGTGGATCGTGAGATCGACAGACGGATCGGTGCGGCGTCTTCAGTAATGCGGACGCTGTATCGATCCGTTGTGGTGAAGAAGGAGCTGAGCCGGAAGGCAAAGCTCTCGATTTACCGGTCGATCTACGTTCCCATCCTCACCTATGGTCATGAGCTTTGGGTCATGACCGAAAGGACAAGATCACGGGTACAAGCGGCCGAAATGAGTTTCCTCCGCCGGGTGGCGGGGCTCTCCCTTAGAGATAGGGTGAGAAGCTCTGTCATCCGGGGGGAGCTCAAAGTAAAGCCGTTGCTCCTCCACATCGAGAGGGGCCAGATGAGGTGGTTCGGGCATCTGGTCAGGATGCCACCCGAACGCCTCCCTAGGGAGGTGTTTCGGGCACGTCCGACCAGTAGGAGGCCACGGGGAAGACCCAGGACACGTTGGGAAGACTATCTCTCCCGGCTGGCCTGGGAACGCCTCGGGATCCCCCGGGAGGAGCTGGACTCAGTGGCTGGGGAGAAGGAAGTCTGGGCTTCCTTACTTAGGCTGCTGCCCCCGCGACCCGACCCGGATAAGCGGAAGAAGATGGATGGATGGATGGAGTCAGGGCGCAAATGAAAACGTTGATTGTAAATACGTGAAATTGATCCTTTTAAGCGGAAGTGTGTCAAAAAAGCATCTAAAACTGTGTCAGTCAGCAAATTTGGAAACCTGGGAAAAGTGTTTAAAACATTAACTGCAGATCTGTTGATATCTAAAAAAGTGTTGTATATAGGAGTGGAAATGTATCACAAAGTTGCTGGAAAGAGGAAACCATTTTATAAGAACGGTCATGCACCACCTTCCACAGAATCGAGAAAGAGCTATCAAGTCAATTTATAATGATTTAATGTTGTTGATCCCCAAACTTGGACAACTTAAAAAGGCATTATCAACCAGAGAGGGAGGGAAATCATGGTTAGCAGTGATGGGTGTAAGACCAGAAATAGTCTGTACGCCAAAATAGCGCTTAAACTGAACCCAAATTCTGAATGAGGTTTTTACTATTGGATTTTTGTAAAAGAGGAAGTAGAAGAGTGAATGGGAGCATGAACCAGAGCCCTAAGATGTACTGCTTTAGTTAAGTTAGCCTCCATAACCAGCCATAACAAAGCGGTATCGAACGCTTCATATTGCAGCCAATATTTAACTTTAGGTTTTAAGTAGTAAAACCTAAAGTTTGGTAGTGCTAATCCTTCTGATGACTTGGGTCTCTGTAAATATTGTTTATGTGGTTTATGTGAGTCTTTTTATTCCAAATGAAGTCTAAAATCTGACTATTCAATTTATGAAAGACACCTGAAGGGAGAAAAAGTGGTATACATTGCAACAAATTGGAAAACAGAGTTGACACGAGCCACTGTTGATAAATTACGTAAGGACCAGCGATCAAAATCTCCCTGGATTCTGGACAACAGTAGAACAATTTAGGCTTTATAAAGCTCTGCAAGCGTCTGTGTGACCTGGACACCCAAGTATGTGAAACGTTGTGAGGTAATTTTAAAGGTAAAATTGTGCATAGGATATTTCTTAGCAGCAGAATTTATAGGGAATATTTCACTTTTACCCAAGTTCAATTTGTCGCCCGACACATGTCCAAAAGCTTGGAAAGTACTTAAGGCAGCTGGGACCGAGACAGAGATGTCCCAGACATGTAGAAGGAGGTCATCTGTATAGAGAGAAACTTTCCGCTGCACATTGTGTCTACATATGCCCGTAATAGGCGGGTTGGTACGAAGCATTATTGACAGAGGCTCAATGGCAAGAGCAAAAAGCAATGGGCTCAGGGGGCAGCACTGCTGTGTGGAACAGTAAAGGTGAAAGTATTCAGATTAAATATTATTTGTCCTGACCAAGGCCTCAGGAGATTTATATAGGAGCTTAATCAATTAAATAAAACTGGTGCCAAAGCCGAATATCTCCAGGACATAAAATAGATGATTCCACTCCACTTGGTCAAATGCCTTTTCAGCATCTATAGATATCACAGCGTCTTCAGTGCTAAGAGCAGGCACATCATACAATATATTGAAAATACATCGAAGATTAGAAAAGGAGTGCCTATTCTGAATGAACCCGGTTTGATTCTCATGAATTAAAGACGTAAAACAAGCAGTTTGGATAATAATAATAATTTAATGTCTACATTTAGAAGACTAATAAGGCAAGATGAAGTGTGCGATAAAGGACCCTTCCCTGTTTTCAAGAGGAAGCAAATTAGTTTGGTTGAGCGAACAGATTCAAGTGATTCATTGTTTATGTCCAAGGAAGCGCAAGCTGTTCCAAGTCGGGACCCGGGACAGACCACTCCTCTGTTGGTGACGTCTGTGTACTGCTGACTTGTCTACATACAAATTGATCCCCTGCTGGTCTCCCAATGCACTGGACTCCCACGTTATTAACCGTATACACCCGGCATCCATTGCACAGGCCAATCAAGGGGGGATCCCCACATCTACGGTACCTTCCAAGGTTTGGTCCACGTTGTTCCCATTTGGTTAAGTTTTTTCATGCCCTGATGTGACTTGTGCAGCCCTTTGAGACATTTGTGATTAAGGGCTATAAAGGTAAACGGATTGATTGATTAATTTGAAACATTTGGGAAGATAGCCATTTGGTCCCAGGGATTTTTCTTTTTATAGTGATAACACTGAGACATTTAATTCGCAAAAGTAATTGGTCTCTCCAACTCTACCGCAGCAGATTGATCAACTGAGGGGATGTCGAGATTGGCCAAAAAAATTATCAAGCTCATGTCGAGTGTATGCCTTCAGCGCCTCCCAGAGTACAGAAGCCAACATCTCGGGAGTCTTGTTCAAGAGCACAAAAAAATCTATTTGACGCAAAACAAAATCCACTAAGTCCTCATTTAAAAATAATCATATCATTAGTCGCCATGGCGCATATGTGTTTCTTAGGTTTTTAAAGAATAAATCCATTTAATTGTAGCATGATCAGAGATAGCAATTGCATCATATTTGCATATGTTAAATAAAGTTACATAAAGTAATTTATTATTAACTATAACGTACTCAATGCGGGTGAAAGTGTGATGAACGTTAGAGAAGAAGGAATACTGCCTTCTAGAGGAAATAAAAAAGTGCCAGACATCTGACACAGAAAATACTGAATTACCTTAGCGGACCTTGACGGTGGGCAAGTTTTGGGTGATGAGCGACCAATCTGTGGATTGAGCCAACAGTTAAAGTCTCCTCCTAGTATTAAATAGTGCAATGACAAGTCAAGGAGATTCAGAAAAATATGTTTCAAAAAGGTGTCATCGTCATAGGTGGTAGCATAAACATTTACGAGGGCTACTGGGGTGTTAGAAAATCTGGCCAGTGACGATAACACAATTCCCATTGGGATCATGAATACTAGTCAAGTGTTTAAAAGGAACAGATTTATGTAGCAAAACAGCACCTCCCCTCGATTTGCCCGAAAATGAACAGTGGTAAATCTGTCCTATCCATCCTCTTCCCAGCCTCAAGTGATCAGAGGGTTTAAGATGAGTCTACTGCAAGAAGATTACCTGGGTGGCCAGATCACGGAGATGATGTAATATCTTACTTTGTTTTATAAAATTATTAAGCCCTTTGCAATTAAAACTGGTAAACCTGTCGCCACACCCACCGGACATCGCTGTTAGATTAGACTGCGTCATAGCAAAAAGATGCAAACATCAAATAAACAGTATATAAAAATGCAAGTCTGAAGTAAAGCAAAAAAAATAAGCTTGACTGATGCAAATAAAATTAAAAAAAACCCACCCCCCACTCCAAAACTCTTGCAGAAGCATCCCTCTAAACAGAGGTGCGTGCAACATCCCCACCACACAAAAAAAATATTGCGTCTGTTCATCACTGACAAACAACGCAGTAGGCACTAAAAATTGTACATTTAGTTAGGGAATAAAGTGCACTAAGGTGTATGTTTGAATAAGTTGACAAAAGACCGTTTAATTACAGCTTATTATCAAACTCATTCCTTCAATCGAATGTGCAAATATGTATGGAGAAGACCAATATACAACCGGCAAATTACTTAACAAGACAATAACAAACAAATACTTAGTAGTCATCTCGACAGAACACAGGAACTATACCATCTGAATATAGTAGAACATGATCATAATCATAAGGCGAGATATCTTACGCCTCTGGTATCTGTAGTCCTTTAGCTCCAAAATGGCGGCGGCCAGCTAGCATGCTTCCTAGGTCGAATCCAGGACAACTCCCTTTTTAATGTTTTTGTCGACAAAGTCCACCGCCTTTGTTGGATCATCGAGTTTGTGAGTCTGGCCGTTGGATATTAGATGACCAAACCTCACCTTGGGACATCAATGTAACTTTTTCTTCACCACAGCTAACGCCCCTTGCTTCCAAGCCACAGCTGGTGTGAAGTCTGGATACATTTAAATTATCTTGCACATATAGGATAGCGGAGAAGCCTCACCCGCCCTTCGCAGAATCTGATTTTAGACTTGACATAAATTTACTCGTACAACCAGCGGCTGAGGGGGTTCACCATGTTTAGGCCTGGTGTGAAGGGTCCGGTGGGCACTGTCCACCATGAGCTTGTCAAGAATTGCAATTGCAAGAACTGAGCGGTGAACTCAGTCGTATGGGGGCCATCACAGCCCTCAGGGAGGCCCACCACTCGGACATTATTCCAGCTCGAGCGGCCTTCCGTATCATCTCATTTTCATAGAAGAGATCAACCTTGGCAGTTAACTTGTTGACGCAGCATGGAGTTTACAAAAGGCCGAGACCTCCATGGTATCTGTATCCAGAGATGCACAAGGTGGCTTGTCGGATTTCACTCGGCCAGACATCGCAGAAGTCAGAGGCGCAATCCACAGAAAAGAAGCTATGCACGACAGGTCAGTAAAAAGTATGGTAGAGTTGACGGCTGGAATTAGTAAAAGTGCCAATAAAATATGCTTAACCCTTGCTAAGCACGCCTTGCACGACCATGCTCAACCCGGAAGTCCATGCACATATGCACATTTAACACTTAACTGTGCTAAACTAAGATTTTTTTGGTTAGGTTTGCTGTCATTGTTTTTACATTCCATTTGCACAACAGTATCACAATTGATGAAAATGTACTAATTACTTTAATTATAATATATTCCGATTAACCTATGCCATTTACATGTATAACATTTTTTATGTACCGTACTTTCTGGGCTATAGGCATATTTAAGCCGCACACACCAAGTTTTTGAAAGAAACATTTTTTTTAACATATATTAGCCACACCGGACCATAAGCCACAGATATATCCATCCATCCATCCATTTTTCTACCGCTTGTCCCTTTCGGGGTCGCGGGGGGCGCTGGAGCCTATCTCTCAGCTGCATTCGGGCGGAAGGCGGGGTAGATATATACGGTACAAAATATTTTGTAAATGTTTATTTACATACCTTAATTGTTTCCAATCGGTGTCTATAACACGGCAGTATAACGGTTGATCAAACAAAACAGAAGTCATTGTCATGGACCCACCAGTTGAGAAAACTAGCTCTCTAATCAGCTAAACAGACTCAATAACTCCACGGTGGCGTTTTGGTGAATTTACGAAACTGAAACAATACAAAAAGAATGCCATTGTAAATAATACCAACACAGACACTTGTAAACATGTTAGCATATTTTCTTATGCTAACCACTTTAGCTGGATTACATTATGATAGCATGTACAAATATGCATGAAAACATTCCTAAAGACATCACACATGGGACGGTTTAGTACATATGAATTGTTTCAGTTATATTGTAAAACTTACAAATGTTGCTTGGAGTTATTAATGAAAAATTATTTTGAGCAGAATCGCTATAGACAAATAGTAGATACAATGGAATATACTTCCTGTTCAAGGCACAAAACTAAGTACATTTTGAAACTACAGCACCTGCAGTGAGCGAACTCGTTCAAAAGATTGTGCCATAGCACAAACAATAACATACCTTTTCAGTGTCTGTCAGTGTTTTATGAAAACTATTTGTTGAATACAAAACATTATGGCCCTAAGCGAAGAAAGATCCATCAATATTATAAGCCACGGGTTCTAAGTGTATGCAACAAGTAGTGGCTTAAAGTCCGGAAAATACTGTATCCTATTTTATTTAAATAATTATGTTATATTTTTTTTGTCCTGTCCAGCTATTCAGGCAAATCATATAGTTGATGTACATGCCCATATGTCCTGCCCATATTTACTTTACAAAAGAGAAGTGTGGGATACTTCTCTAGTTGCCTTTTTTGTATTTGACTTTATTTAACTGATTTATATTAATGTTTGGCACAGTCGGACTGGAGCTGGAGGGGATAGAAAGAGAAAAAAAGGAACACAGAGGGGGAAATTGCGGGTACAAGAGGGGGATAAGACAGAGAGAGACAATAACAACAACAACAACCACCACAACAACAACAACAGAACAGCATCAGCAAATATGATACGAAAAGTGATAGCAAAGAAGCAGTTAGTGAAGTAACTATTAATAACACATAAATGACAATAATATAAATATTATAAAATTATAAAATACCAATAAAACTAGCACTATTGATAATGAATATTAACAATAATTACCGTATTTTCCGCACCATAAGCCGCACCTAAAAACCACAATTTTTCTCAAAAGCAGACAGTGCGGCTAATAACCCGGTGCGCCTTATATATGGATTAATATTCATATTTATTTTCATAAAGTTTAGGTCTCGCAACTACGGTAAACAGCCGCCATCTTTTTTCCCCGTAAAAGAGGAAGCGCTTCTTCTTCTACGGTAAGCAACCGCCCCCATAGAAGAGGAAGCGCTTCTTCTTCTACTGTAAGCAACCGCCAAGGTGAGCACCCGCCCCTGTAGAAGAAGAAGCGCGCGGATATTACGTTTCATTTCATTTGTGTGTTTCTGTAAAGACAACAAAATGTCTCCTACTAAGAGACACGCGTACAAGGCTCCACTGACTTTTGATATTCATGTGAACCGCACTGTGGATACAACGGGAACACGTACGGTGAATATTCGCACCACAGGGAATGAGAAGTCGTCCTACTGTGGTTCTAGCTTGCCATGCTAACGGCCAGAAACTTCCACCCACGGTGATATTCAAAAGGAAGACCTTGCCAAAAGAGAACTTTCCAGCCGGCGTCATCATAAAAGCTATCTCGAAGGGATGGATGGATGAAGAAAAGATGAACGAGTGGTTGATAGACGTTTACGCGAAGACACCGGGTGACTTTTTTCACGCAGCGCCGTTCCTGTTGATCTACGACTGCATGCGCGTCCACATCATCGATGGTGTCAAAAAACAAGTGAAGCACACCAAAGAAGAATAATTCGAGGGATTTGTGGATGAGTAACAACTTCAGAAAGTGAGCTTTAAATGTTTATTTTGTGTGTTGTGTGACACTAACGTATGAGCAACGTTGAGTTATTGATGTTGCTATTGCTCTGCACTATTTTGAGTGTTACTGTTTTTGTGATTGCACATTTGTACATTACATTTTGGGAGTGAACAGAGTTGTTAGAATACTGGTTTGTAATATATTATTAAAGTTTGACTGACCTATCTGACTGTTTTGTTGACATTCCCTTTAGCGTAGCGAAGGTGCGGCTAATAGCACGGGGCAGCTAATAGGTAAACAAAGTTTTGAAATATTCCGTTCATTAAACGTGCGGCTAATAACACGGGCCGCCTTATTGTGCGGAAAATACGGTACCTCTATTATCAACAATACAATTGTTTAAAATGCAACAACACATTTATGTAATGATAACTTGAATTACAAAAGACTACGGGCCAGTGGCACTCACTTCTATCACAATGAAGTGTTTCGAGAAACTGGTCCGGACCCACATCCTCTCATCCCTACCGCCCGCATTGGACCCCCATCAGTTTGCCTACCGAGCCAACAGGTCTACGGAGGACGCCATCGCTACGGCTCTCCACTCCGCCATGTCCCACATGGAGGGGGGGGCTATGCACGGCTGCTCTTTGTAGACTTCAGCTCTGCATTTAATACCATCTTACCTGACAGACTGGTGACCAAGCTAGCAGACCTCGGAATATCCAACCCCACCTGTCTCTGGATTAAAGACTTCCTGACTGACCGCCATCAGAGGGTGAGGATGGGTACCCACACCTCCACAGCCCTCAGCCTCAGCACCGGCTCACCTCAGGGCTGCGTGCTGAGCCCCCTGCTCTACTCACTCTACACCCACTACTTCACAGCCACCCACCCCGGTAATCACATCATAAAGTTTGCCGATGACACAACGGTGGTGGGATGCATCTCTGGGGTCGACGAGACGGCATACCGGGGCGAGGTGGAGCAGCTGGCAGTGTTGAGCAGGGTGAACAACCTGAAGCTGAACCAGCTCAAGACCCAGGAAGTGATCTTGGACAGCAGGAGGAGAAAAACTACCACACAGCCCCTGTACATCGACGGGGGCTGTGTGGATAGAGTCTCATCCCTGCGCTTCCTGGGAGTTCACCTGGAGGAGGACCTGTCCTGGAGGACCAACACCACGGCCATCGTCAAGAGGGCACAGCAGAGGCTCTACTTCTTGAGAGTACTCAGGAATCTCCACCTGAGACAGGATCTACTGGTGTCCTTCTCCTCTAAGTATATATTTATATGTACATACATACACACACATATATATAAAACATTATGGCCTCTAGCGAAGAAAAATCCATAAATTAGGCACAATGTTTTATAAGCCACAGGGTTCAAAGCGTATGCAAAAAGTAGTGGCTTATAGCTTATAGTCCCAAAAATACTGTACTGTATGTCATATTTAATTTAAATAATTATGTTTGTACTATCGTTCTTGTGGTAATCATTGGGCAAAATCTGAGACCTTTGTTACTACGTTTTGTGCGATCTCTTATGTACTGGTGTGACAATAAAGTTCCTTGAATCCTTGAATCCATTTGTGCGAGACCACTGTGGTTGACCAGAACGACAGTGACTTCATTCGGTCCGAACATAGATGTTTTGCATATTTTTACTTCTAATTGTGACTGACATAGACATGTATTTGTTAAATCGCTTCTCTTAAGGTATCTTATATTTTTGGGGGTTAATAAAAAAAATAAAAACATTGATCCAGTGACATATTGCACTTCTGAGACACACAAATAATATTGTTATCTGCAAAAGTGAAAACATTTTGTCCAACTCAAAACATTTTCTCCCAAAATTGTTTTTGCCTCACATATAATCTACTTCCTGTCTTTCACAGTCCATGTACTTGGTGTGCATAACTTCTCAGTGACAATCTTTGGGCAGCAATTTGCTTAGAAACGACTTGTTAATGGTCAATTGATTAGTGCTTAATGGGAGTATTGATCGGGGTGTTCCACAATGTGATTTTTTTATTTAGTTTTTTTTCTGGTCCGGTGTTCTTAGCTTGGAATGAAACCCTGGTATTTTTCTGCAGGCCTGGTGTTAAATGCACATCATTAGTGTTCTTCCAGCTCTTCACTCAACTGGCAACAGAGGCGCTCAGGCAGATAAGGGGAATTACCTTGAGGGATGGTCTTGGGGATTATTTATTTGCACTGTTGCTGCACTTTTGTTTTATTAAAAAAGAAGACTTAGCTCTGCCCTTTTCATCATGCTCTTCCTAGAGAAGTTTAATTGTTTTTGATGGAAGTGTTGACGGCCCGCTTCCCAGTTTAAATCAAGGCTCGCTTCCTCGATCAATACATAGATGCTCTGCTCATTTGCACAGTGTAATAAGAGCTACCTGGCTTAGAGAAGTGACTCACACTTCCACACTGTCAGATTACGTGTAATATGCCTTAAGAACCAGAAGAAAGTAGATAGAATAATCTGTAGTGTAACTCTTTAAAACACTTCAGTCCCAATATGAATGTACAGTGCTGTCTATCAGTCTGTGTCAGAGAAGAAGCCGCTCGAGACAATAAAGACGTCTCGGTAAAGGATGAGGGCGCCCTGTTACCGGAGAGCTTCATCACTCATCAGACACTCTTAGGGAAATTTAGGAGCTTCATTTGGTCTTTCTGGGCGGACAACGCAGCTGGTGATTCCAGCATTGTTATAGCGGAGACTGATGTGTTCTCCATAACTAATGTGCAATTGGGCAGCAATCCCTCAAGGAGAAAGATGATCTCTCCTGCTGCACTTTGGGAAGTCATGCCGGGGGTTCATCTGACCTCTTTTTCTTCTTGGTTTCAATATACCAGCTGGGAGTGCTAAAACTGATTATTTAATATTCAGAAACGTTTTCCCACTGTGGCCTTTCTTGCTGTGACGGACCGCTCACATTTATCAGGACAGAGTCTCTTTTAGTGCCTATTAGGCGAGGACGGCACGCACTCACTGATTTCATCAGTTACTCGTTTAATTTGGTTACAATCACAGCAAAAAAGACTAAAAATCGAGCAAACGTGAGCGTTGATTTTGGATGATGTCATCAAATTTCGATGCATTGATTGGTTCTGATGGATTTGTCGGTTTCGGAATATTCAGCAGTTAAACACGACAGATAAGTTGCTTTTACAGAAATGTAGATTTTACCTGGTAGAGAATGGTGTAAACTATTTAGTGGTTCTCACAGTTCAAATTTGGCGTTACGGCATTTATCGTTTTTTGCGCCTGTACTCATATACTTTATACTTCATATACTTTTTTTTGATTATTTCAATCAATCAATCAATGTTTATTTATATAGCCCTAAATCACAAGTGTCTCAAAGGGCTGTACAAGCCACAACGACATCCTCGGTACAGAGCCCACATACGGGCAAGGAAAAACTCACCCCAGTGGGACGTCGGTGAATGACTATGAGAAACCTTGGAGAGGACCGCATATGTGGGTAACCCCCCCTTATTTCTGTTTTCCGTGTACTTCCTCCACTGCACTGCCTTTCTTGCTGAGTGCTGGTCCGCACTCCTGCGCGCCATTGGCAATCTCGAGTCACACCCGAGATGGCTCACTAATAAAGGATTCTAATACCAGACTTTTGTGCGTTGCCTTTTCACAAGTGTTTATGCTTTGCACATCCATGCTGCATTTGCTGTTTTTGTCCTTATTAAAACATTTTTACTTGCTCTTAGCCTGCTTTCTTTGCATCCTGACTTCAAACTTTGCTTACACCCTAACATGACACAAATAGGAAAACGATAAAGGACGCACACTCTGATTCAGAACATTCTTTCCATTTTCAAAAAGGGTTTAGAAAGCTAAACAATTAGTGATTCCACTGCTGCTCCTCATAATTGACTTAACTCTACTACATTAAAAACATTATGGACTTAATCTATGAATGTTTTAACCAGCAATCTCGAAAATCTTTTTTGGAAATAGTTAATAAATGTCGGTAAAATTACAACTGGTAGATTTCAATACAAACAACATCATATGACTGATTCATTGATCGCCAATATCTTAAATTGCATTATAGCTCCTCTGTTGTTTGCTAACATAGACAACCTCTCGGCCACACTGTGTGGCTATTGCATCACTCCAGGTCACTGAAGTATGTGAGTGACAGAATGAAAAGCTTTGACTCACTTGGGTAAATTTCATTTGGTACCACCTGTTGGTTTGCATGTATAAATCACAACACTCAAATATAAAACGACTATCTTTTTTATACTGTTTTATGGGGGGGGAAAATCATATTCAGGTCAATATGGTAATTTAACATCATCTGCCAGTACGCCGAATCAAACTGTATTAAAATGCTGAAACACTCGTTAACTTTCCCAATCAAAATCATGCTCCACCCAAACTCAAAAATTTAATAATTTTCTATATTTGGAGACCAACATGAATGGTGCAAATCCATTTAGAAGGAGCTCAGGGCTTAAGATATGAACATGGCTGACATTCATATTGCTGTTGTGCCTGGATCTCTATTTTATTGGGCTAATTAGCGGGCAACCAGCCAGAGGTCCGCTGGTGAACGTGCTGCCAGCAGACCCGGGACAGCTAGCTACTTGGTTAGCTTTGCAGAAATGTCACAGAAATCCTTTTCCAATCCTGCACTCCCCTACTGCGAGCCTGTTGTTGCTGCGGCACCACACGCAGCATATGACAACGCTGATAAGAGAGACTTAGTGAGATAGAGTAAAATTATTTAAAAAAGATCACTCTGTATTATAAGCAAACCATTTGGCAGAGCATTCACACTTTTAAAATGATCTTGAGTCAGTGCTCTTTTTGTGACACTAAACACGTCTGGCTTTCACCACGGTTTGCTTACGATGACATTGCTGCCTTACATGAAGAAGAGTGGATTGACAGCAGATAATTGATTCTACTCATTGTAATGTTCTTGCATTTGGTGACTGCAGAAATAATGAGAGTTGGTTCCTTGAACTCGTAACTTTTAATAATCGCGCATCGGCGGCATCTCATAACTGGCATACATACATAGTCAAGTAGCCACGCTGCTCCGCATACTTCCTGTCTCGCAACGGGACTTCAAAATAAAATACCTTACGTTCTTGTGAACATCACATTTGCCCTTTTTTTTTTTTTTTTAAACAAAAGAAGCGTGCCTTTAGATTTTATCAAATGGCACTCATGTGCAAATACGACAGCCTGTATTCAAAGAAAGTGTCATCTGTGAACATTAAAGTTATTTTTACTGAACATTGTGCTTACTTGAAAAAATAGTAAATGTAAATAGTAAATGGTCAATGTAGTATTTAACGTAAATTGTCACTCTTATAGTTAAACACAAAATCAAAACATTGCTCACATGACCAATAATTATTACACCGACTCAATGAGCGATCAGATTCTAGTCAGCGTAGTCCTTTAAATAAGTAGGTGGACGTTTATTGTCTCTTGATGGTTACCGGGATACAGCAGTAGATAAAGTGCTGTCCTGGTGCTGTGTAGAGACCTTTTCAAGTTCAGGTGTGATCCTTTTGAAGAAGGATGCATTCCTGACAATAGAGTGTCCATTTCTGGAGGCTGTGACCATAGAGCCCTTCACGTTGGTCACTTTGTAAGGTTTGGTGTTGTAAGGTGTTGACAGTTTGTTGTGCTTGGGCTGGCGGTGTAGTACAGTGTCGCCGGGAATGAGTGAATGAGGTTTTGCATGACGTTTAGCATCTGCAGCGGTTTTCATTTTGGACCTTGCATTGCTGTCTCTTGTTCTCACGTCAGCATCTGAACTGTGTTTAGCAGCGTTACTGAAAGAAGGAACTTTTGTGTACATTTTGAGTTGAAACAAAAGTTCAGCTGGTGAACACTCTGTAGTGCTATGAGGCGTAGATCGATATTCACGTAGAAAGATGTTAAGTTGTTGTTTCCAAGGAATACCTTGTGTTTGAGCCACACGCAGAGCTTTGCCTAGGGTTCGCATGAATCTTTCAGCTGTGGCGTTCGCTTGAGGCCAAAGGGGTGTTGTTCTGTGATGGGGAAAACCTAGCTAGTCTGCAAACTGTGAGAAAGAGTTACTGTTAAATGGTGGGCCATCATCAGTCTTTACAACCCTGGGAATGCCAAACATAGAGAACACTTTGTCCATTAATGGAATGACTGTGTTAGCTGATGTTGATCTCACGCTTTCAACAATCGGGTATCTGCAGTAATCATCTACAATAACGAGGAGATATTCTCCAGTGGGAAGTGGTCCATAAAAGTCTGCACTCACACTGTGCCATGGTGCTTCAGGTAGGGGTGACATTTTTAATGGCTCGTTGTGTGTGACTGGTGTAGTAGCTTGACATGCCAGACAGTTACGAACTGCTGCTTCCGCTTTGCGATCAATGTCTGGAAACCATAATTTAGTTCTGAGTAGTGCTTTGGTCTTGACGATGCCCTGGTGTCCTTCATGGGCAAGTTGTATTGCTCTGTCCTGCAAGACAGCCGGAACAACAATCCTAGTGTCTCTCAGTAGGATGTCTGATGTATGCGTTGTTGTTAGCTCATTCCGAACATGTTTAAACTGCTTTAATGTGTCAGCGTATTGTGACTTGTCAGTTAGATGCCAAGTGTTATTCCTGATATGGCTTATGACTTCCTGTAGAATGGGGTCTTTCAGAGTCTCTGTTTTTATCTCTTGCAGTGTCATGGCTTTCGGTGTGGAGTGATGTGCAAAGAAATTCACATACTCTTCTGCTACTTTACCTGCACGAGTGCTTTCGCTAGTTGATGATGGCAGGGGGTGACGAGACATGAAATCAGCTGGGTTGTCGGCACCTTTTCTGTATTCAATTTTGAAGTTATAAGGTTGAAGCCTGAGTCCCCACCTCTCGATTCGGGCAGGTGGTTTTGACCTTGGGTTATTCCATATGATTTCAAGTGCTTTGTGATCAGTCACAAGTGTGAAAGGATGTCCATAAATGTATAAGTGGAAGTGCTCACAGCTCCACACAATGGCAAGCCCTTCCTTTTCTGTTTGCGAGTATCTCCTTTCCACATCGCTGAGAGATCGACTTGCATATGCTATGATATGCTTCATCCCTTTTTCATCATGTTGACACAGGATCACACCTAATCCCACTGGACTAGCATCCACGATCAGTTCAGTTTGTCTGTTAGGATAGAAGTATGATCGTGGTGTCACTGGTAAGATTGTCTTTGAGTGCCTGTAATGCTTCCCGCTGTGCTTGTCCCCATGTCCACGGTGTGTCTTTCCTGGTCAGGTTGCGCAGTGGCTCTGAGATGGATGTAAAGTCTTTAATGAATCTGGAGCAGTAGTTAGCCATACCTAGCAGGCTTTTGATGTCAGCAGGCGTTGTAGGGTCAGGGGCATGTTGAACAGCTGCGACCTTTTTTGGATCAGCTGAGACACCGTCTGCGGAAAAGATGAAACCAAAAAAATTCCAGTCTTCTCTTGTTGAATTCACATTTTTCACGATTCAAAGTGAGCCCAGTCTCTTTGAGTCTTGTAAATAGGGCCCGAAGGTTATTGTCATGTTCTGTTTGGTTTGTGCCAAACACAATGATGTCATCACTGAGGTTTTTGACTCCTTGTAGTCCTTGTAAGGACTGTTGAATTGCATTTTGAAACACTTCTGCTGCAGAGGAAATGCCAAAACTTAGGCGTTTGTACCGTCTCAGGCCAAGATGAGTAGTGAACGTTGTTATGTATCGGCTGTCCGGGTGTAGCTCCAGTTGATGGTATCCAGCTCTAAGATCCAGTTTGGAGAACACAGTTGCACCATTTAACTCATGAATCACATCATCAATGATCGGAGTGATATGACGTTCTCTTTCAAGGGCTGTGTTTGCTTGTCTCATGTCGACACAAAGCCTTACTTTGTCAGGATCTTTTGGTTTGGGAGGTGTCACTATGGGTGAAACCCACGGTGTCGGTCCAGTGATTTCTTCAATGATATCGTCTGCTTCAAGCTTGTGAAGTTCATCCTCCACTTTCTGACGTAGGTGAAAGGGAACGCGTCTGTGAGGTTGACAGGTAGGCTTAATGTCAGTATTTATGTGCAGTTTTACTTGGAAGTTTTGGAGTTTGCCGATCCCTTTGAATAGCTCTGGGTGGTTTTCAACCAACTCATCTGCTACTGAGCGTGGTATTTGGCCTGTTACTGTTGTAACAATGTGGATCAGTCCTAAGTCTTTGGATGTTTCATAGCTCAAGATGTTAAATCCATCACCTTTGATAACAAAGACTGTGCATGTTGCTTTTTTGTTGTATTTTTCCACACAGCATTCAAACTCACCACACACTGGAAGAGATTTTGTTGATCGGTATGGGTAGATCTTAACATCGGTTGGGTATAGTGTGGGATGTGGCATCAGTTCGTTATAAATGGCTTCACTTATGCAGTTGACTGTAGCCCCGGAGTCAAGTAGGACATGTATCTGGGTGTCATTCATTGTGACCTTGGTTTGTGGAAGCTTTGCAGGTTCAGCAGCATTAATTACATAAACATAAGCTTCATCGCTGCTAGATGTGTGTCCTGTTTTCTCACCCGAGGCACTGTCAGTCATCTGATGCACACTTTTAGTTGTTTGTTGAGTATTCCTGTGTGGCTGTTTGTAGTTGATCTCCTTAGCTTTTGATCGGCATTGTTGTGCAAAATGATTTAGTTTGCCACATGCTCTGCATTGTTTGTCCTTGGCTGGGCATTCATTTTCATGAGGGTAGTTACCTCCACAGTTTCTGCAGCGGTTGTTGGGTTGCTTCTTTATTGACCAGGTGCTTTTATTTGGGGTTCTATGTGTAGTTTTGTGATACACTTTGTATACTGTTGCTGCATTGCCACTTTCCATGCCTGATGCTTGCATTTCAGACATTATCAGAGGTGCGCCCATGGTTCAGAATGTCTTCTAGGGTCTGCTCAGGTTCTCTTAGTGCTTTTCTGCGCAGTCTTGATGATGTGAAGCTTTGTATTATTTGTGTTTTGATCTCTGCATTAATGTCTGCAAACTCACAGTTTTTTGCTAACATCCTCAGTCTAGTGTGAAAGGTGTCCAGGTTTTCTCCAGGCTCCTGCACCGATTTTCTGAAGAGATACACTTGGTACTGGACGTTTTTCTTGGGTGTGAAATATGCTGATAATTTCTGTTTTACATCTGCATATTTGTCTCCATCAGCTGCGAGTGTGTCGTAAATATCATGCACTCTCTCTCCGGCAACGTGCAGTAACAGTGCTTTCAATCTTGCGTCGCCATTAATATTCATTGCTATGGTGTAGTTTTCAAACCTTTGCAGCCATTTAGTCCAGCGAGGCCCAACGGAACCAGGTTCGGTCTCCGTATCAAACGGTGGAAGCGGAGAAGTGTGTCCAGCCATGCTTGCCGGTGCGTCACGTTTCTTGCCTTGCTCCGATTAGCTGTTTTGATTAGCTCAGCTTCTGCTGTGGGCTAACTAGTTTCACCGCTTTCCCTCCTCTCCTCGGAGAGAAACAGTTGTCTTACTTGCACTGTCCTCGTCTTTATCCTCGTCGCCAATGTAATGTTCTTCCATTTGGTGACTGCAGAAATAATGAGAGTTGGTTTCTTGAATTCGTAACTTTTAATAATCGCGCATCGGCGGCATCTCATAACTGGCATACATACATAGTCAAGTAGCCACGCTGCTCCGCATACTTCCTGTCTCGCAACGGGACTTCAAAATAAAATACCTTACGTTCTTGTGAACATCACACTCATCTCTTTGGGAATGTGCGTGTTTCTAATGTGGATGTGTGAATGGAACCTGATCTAAAGGGGATTCCATCTAGTCGATCCCAAGACAGTAACGGCTTTCCATGTGATTTTCCGTAAAGCAGATTTAGATGACTCAGAAGCGGGTTCTCATTGACAACCCAACACATCTGCCTTTAATATAGAGTACTTAAAATGTGTGTGTTTATTTTACATAAAAGGTATGTTTATTCATGTATTAGGGCTGACTTTGAATAAGATTTTCAGAGTCAAATGTCTTCGCCGATCAATCAAATGTATGGCCTTTTTTTTTTTTAAGGAATAAGAAGATGATGATGTGTAGTATTGTATACTGACTGGTCACTAGGTGTTAGTAATGTCACATGGATGAGCTGTAGTATTTATGTACATGAATATTCCAAAACTAATTAAAGGTACTTTTAAAAGGAATATGTCTCAATAAAGTAAATAAAACAAAGATCTCATTTGTGACTTTTTCCACCTAAAAAAAAAGGCCACATTCTTGTGAGTTCTGCTCAAGCACACAGCACCAAGATTACATCTAACTTGACTAAATTGAGGAAGTAAAAGTCGTAACTAAGTTTCTATACAGTATGTTAACCTGGGGACGACGTGGCGCAGTTGGGAGTATTTCTTTTTTTAAAGAAATAAGAAGATGATGTGTAGTATTGTATATTGCCTTGTCACTAGGTGTTAATAATGTCACATGGATGAGCTGTAGTACTTATACACACACGTTGGCTGCAGCCAAGAGACGGCGACAATCGGGCGGTGGAACTGGTCGTCCTCGAACAATTCCTGGAGGCCATCCCGGCGCGGACATCAGCCTGGGTCTGCTACCACCGCCCACGTGACCTTGCAGCAGCGGTGACACTAGCGGTGCATCGCGAGGCGCGGAGGGAGAAGAGGACCGCGGAGGCAGCCGAGCGCCCTGTACCGGCACCGCGCGGACCGAGCGCGTGGCAAGAGGAGGCCGCGCCGCCGGTACCGCAGCGTCGCGCAACTGACTCTTTTTCTTGTGCTTCCTTGCAGGTCCCGGCTGCTGCGGATACAGTGCTTCCCGCGCAGACAGCCCCTCAAACATCTGGGCAGGCGTGCTGGAGGCGTGGGCAGCCCGGTCACGTGCGTCAGGGACCTCCACGCGTGGAGGTGAGGCAGGTGATCTGGGTTGTCGGTCCTCCGGCGCCCTCCCCCGGCCCGGGTGAGACGTACTGTATTCCGGTAAGGATACAAGGGAGTACACACCGGGCGATGGTGGATTCCGGCTGCGAGCAGTCCATGATCCACCAGAACCTGGTTCGACCCGAGGCTTTGAGGAAGGCAGCACGGGTGAAAATTAGATGTGTTCATGGGGATGTGCACGAATACTCTGTGGTGCCGGTGGAAATTTAATACGGCGAACAAAAGCATAGTGTCAAGGTTGCTGTAAGTGCACACCTTACGCACCCCTTAATCCTGGGTACCAATTGGGCGGGGTTTAACAATTTAGTGACGCAGTGTGTAGAGGTGCGTTCACGACCAGTGGGAAAGGGGAATATGTGCGTGGTTCTAAGCGGCGACGCGGGTTCATCCGACACTGCCGAGGGGGAACCGGCGGGGGCTTTGCGGGAAGCCCCACCGGGCCCCCACTGGCACCCCACGGCAGATTTGCCCCTCAAGCAGTCTCGGGATGACACTTTGCGCTCGGCCTGGGACCAAGTGATTTCCACCAATGGTCAGCTGGTGCGCCCGGGAACAGCACGGGTATTCCCTCACTTTTCAGTCAGTAGAGATAGATTATACAGAGTGAGTCGTGACACTCAAACAGGAGAGGAGATCACCCAGTTGTTGGTGCCGAAACGCCGTTGGGAAATGGTTTTACTGGTGGCGCACTTTTACCCCATGGCCGGACACATGGGGGTATGATAAGACACTCCACCGGGTAATGGTCCGTTTCTATTGGCCAGGCATCTGGGCAGACGTGCGCCGCTGGCTTACGGCCTGCCCGGACTGCCAGCTGGTCAATCCAGAGGCCACCCCCAGGGCGCCTTTGCTTCCATTACCACTCATGGAGGTCCCGTTTGAGCGGATTGGCATGGACCTCGTCGGACCATTTCACCCGAGCACACGGGGCTATCGTTTTGCGCTAGTCCTGGTGGATTATGCAACTCGTTATCCCGAAGCAGTGCCGCTGTGCTCCATCTCTGCAAAGAGTGTAGCGCAATGGCTGTTTCAGGTCATCTCCCGAGTTGGAATCCCGAAAGAGATTCTGACTGACCAGGGCAAGTCCTTTATGTCACGCACGATAAAGGAGCTATACGGATTATTGGGGATCAAATCCATTCGGACCAGCGCCTACCACCCTCAGACCGACGGGTTGGTGGAGCGGCTGATTAGGACGTTGAAATCCATGATCCGTAAGTTCGTGCACGAGGATGAACCAAATTGGCAAAAATGGTTAAATCCCCTGTTTTTTGCAATGCGGGAGGTTCCCCAGGCCTCCACGGGGTTTTCCCCCTTTGAATTATTATACGACAGGAAGCCGCGCGGGGTTTAGGACCTCATTAAGAAAAGCTGGGAGGAAGGTCCAAGCCCTAGCAAAAATGAAATACAATACGTTATGGACCTGAGAGCAAAACTCCACACGGTGGGGCACTTGTCACTCGAGAATTTGCTCCGGGCCCAGGAACGTCAGCAGCGCTTGTATAACAGGGAGCTAAGGAAATTTTCACCGGGAGAGAAAATGCTTGTATTACTCCTGACATCCAGCTTTAAATTACTCGCCAAGTGGCAAGGACCCTTTGTGGTCACACGGTGAGTGAGCGATGTGGACTATGAGGTCCGGCGTTCGGACCGAGGCGGAGACACCCAAATTTACCACATCAACCTCCTGAAAGCATGGAAAGAGGAGGAGCCTGTTTCCATGGTGACTGCGGTCGAAGAGAAGGAGGAGCTCGGGCCGGAGATCCCGCGCTCCGCCCAGCCCTCCCTTCTCATCCAGAGTGGCGCCTGGGAAGAACACATTCAGCGGGTAGGGGCGGTGCTCGAGTCCCTGAGACAGGCGGGGCTCACCGCCAACCCGGCGAAGTGTGCGGTTGGCCGGAGGGAAGTACAGTATTTGGGGTACCACTTGGGAGGAGAGCAGGTAAGTCCGCCCGCAAGTAGATAAAACAGCGGCAATTGCAGCCTGCCCAACCCCCAAGACGAAAAAAGAGGTGAGGCAGGTTTTGGGACTGGCAGGTTACTACCGGAGGTTTATCCCCCGGTTCGCGGACCTGACCAGCCCATTAACTGATCTCACCCGAAAGGGTGCTCCAGATCTGGTCCAGTGGACGGAGCAGTGCCAGCAGGCGTTTAAAAGGGTGAAGAAGGCCCTCTGCGAGGAGCCGGTCCTGCACATGCGTGATTTTTCTCTCCCGTTCTGTCTGCAGGCTGACGCGTCGGGCAGAGGGCTGGGAGCTGCTTTGTCCCAGCAGGTGGGGGGCGTCGACTGCCCCATTCTGTACATCAGCCGGAAGCTCTCCGATCGGAAGGCGAGGTACAGCACCGTTGAGAGGGAGTGCCTCGCCATCCGGTGGGCGGCCGGTGCTCTCCGGTACTACCTCCTGGGGCGCTCATTCAGCCTCTGCTCGGACCACAAACCCCTCCAGTGACTCCACCGCATGAAGGATGCCAACGCGCGGATCACTCGTTGGTATCTAGCTTTACAACCCTACAATTTCAGAGTGATCCACAGACCGGGGGCGCAGGTGGCCGTGGCTGACTTTCTCTACCGCTCTCACACGGGGGTGAGTAGGCGTGGCCGGACGGCTTCCCGGCCTGAGTCTGGCAGTGGAGGTATGTGGAGGGGGGTGTGGCCTGCGGGTCTGCCGCGGAACGGGGTATGCCAGGACCGGCCTCGAAGACAGCGACAGGTGAGTAGATGGCCCAGGTGGGCCTTGTTATCTAATCACCTGTCGCCTTTATTAGCAGCAGCCAGAACGAGACACAGAGTTGGAGTTGTGAGCTGGGGAGAGAGCTAGAGACACACGCCTAAAACAGACTGCTGAAAAGCGATCCAGACCGTTGTGGCAAAATAAAAAAGACTATTCAAACTATCTACCGGGCTCACGGAAGATCTTTTGGACTCAGGAGAACCCTCACGGCAAAGAGACGTTTACAACAAGTATAACCCATTTACCATTTACCTGCAAAAGGTTCATTACCTTTTTCAAGTAATGAAAATATCTGCCCCTGGACGCTGTGCATCGCGTCCAGGGGCAGACGGCGGGATTCGGACAGCCAAAGGCGTGCGATGGCACAGCGAGCTCTGTGTTTGACAGCAATGTTTCCTGACGAGCCTCAATTATGTCCCCCATGTAGAAATATCCTCCCAACACTATTAGTAAAATATTATTATGTGCGGACAAATAGATTTTATGTAATAAGAGATGTGAGGTGCCAGATTTTAGAGACGTGAAGTCACAGCAGGAAGCTGTGACCACTCTGAGTAAGGCTGAAATGACTAAGATTGGTCCCTTCCATCCATCCATCCATCTTCTTCAACTTATCCTAGGTCGGGTTGCGGAGGTAGCATTCTAAGTAGAGAAGCCCAGACTTCCCTCTCCCCAGCTACTTCGTCCAGCTCTTACCAGGGGATCCGAGGCATTCCCAGGCCTCCTGTGAGACATAGTCTCCTCAACGTATCCTGGGTCTTCCTCGTGGCTTCCTACCGGTCGGACGGGCCCTAAACACCTACACAAAGATGCGGTCGGGGG
The DNA here is from genome assembly GCF_033978785.1 of Entelurus aequoreus. Taxonomy (NCBI): domain Eukaryota; kingdom Metazoa; phylum Chordata; class Actinopteri; order Syngnathiformes; family Syngnathidae; genus Entelurus; species Entelurus aequoreus. The sequence continues at coordinate 52,461,528 of NC_084733.1, forward strand.
TCATTCTGACCAGATGCCCGAACCACCTCAGCTGGCTCCTTTCGATTTGGAGGAGCAGCGGCTGTTCTCTGAGCTCCTCCAGACTTTTAGAACTTAAATCAATCAATCAATCAATCAATCAATCAATCAATCAATCAAAGTTTACTTATACAGCCCTGTGGGGGGGCATGGCCGGCAGACCGACAGAGAGGCGGGGCGCGCCGGGATCAACGCCGTAATAAACGCCGTAATAAACGCCGTAATAAACGCCGTAATAAACGCCGTAATAAACGTCAGGTGCGAGTATCGCCCGTCTGGGCACAATTGTGTAATCCCCTCCCAGTGTGTAAAAGGGCGGCAGCCGAGAACGACGAGGCAGAAGGAGTTGGAGAGACGCGAGCACTGCATGAAGAGCGGAAGCGACCAATAACGAGATGAAGACGAGGGCGGCTGAAAAGCAACTGGAGGAGCGAGCGGTTTGAGGGAAGAGGAGCTGAAAAGCGACCCGACCTGTACAGAAGGTTTATTGAAAAATAAACAAAGTGATAAAACTGCCACAGTCATGTCCCTCTTTGGTGGTCCATGGAACCCGGACGACAGTGAGAGACTGTCACAAGCCCTAAATCTCGAGTGTCTGAAAGGGATGCACAAGCCACAACGACATCCTCTGCTCATATCCCACATCAGGGCAAGCCCGCCACTTGACGGAGAAAACTCATTTTGGCCGCTTGTACTCGTGATCTTGTCCTATCAGTCATAACTCAAAGCTCATGACCATTGGTGAGGATAGGAACACAGATTGACTGGTCAATTGAGAGCTTTGCCTTCCTTTTTACCATGACGGACTGATACAGGACAGGGTCCACGCACCACACCGATCCGTCTGTCGATCTCACGATCCACTCTTCCCTCACTTGTGAACAAAACCCCAAGGTACTTTACCTCCTCCACCTTGGGCAGGATCTTGTGCCCAACCCGGAGATGGCACTCCACCCTTTTCCACAAAAGAACCATAGACTCCGACTTGGAAGTACTGATTTTCATCCCAGTCGCTACGCCCTCAACTGCTGAAGATCCTGGTCAGATGAAGCCAGCAGGAACACATCATCCGCAAAAAGCAGATAATTAATCCTGCAGTCACCAAACCAGATCCCCTCAACGCCCAAGTTTAAACATAAAATGTGTTTTCTAATAAAGTTAAAGTACCAATGATTGTCACACACACACTAGGTGTGGCGAAATTATTCTCTGCATTTGACCCATCACCCTTGATCACCCCCTGGGAGGTGAGGGGAGCAGTGGGCAGCACACTGGCCGCGCCCTGGAATTATTTTTGATGTTTTAACCCCCAATTCCAACCTTTAATGCTGAGTGCCAGGCAGGGAGGTAATGGGTCCCATTTTTATAGTCTTTGGTATGACTCGGCCGGGGTTTGAACTCACAACCTAACGATCTCAGGGCAGACACTCTAACCACTAGGCCACTGAGTAGGTAATACATGATGAAAGCAAATAATTTATCTTCCCAACACACCTGTGTGCAGGGGGGTTAAGCCCTCCCACAGAATATTGATATTAGACCATTTGACTGTGAGGTTAATAGTTGAATCAGACTCAAACTCAGACTATTTGAAGACAGCACTAGTTTGTGTACATCAATGAATGGTCAGATAAACTTGCCTTCCAGATAAACACAAACCCATTTCCACTAAGCTGTACTGTAATTCTGGATAGTTTATATTGCTCAAATGTGTGAAGCGTACCAAAAACTAAATGGACATGACAATCGATTATTGATTATTCCTGGAATTGAGTCAATTGTGAGTATTTGTAGTTGATTAGTTACCTCTTGAAATGGAGTGCATTCCTTGGTGACAACCAGCAGAGGCTCGGTTAATGGTAGTTTGTAGTATGAAGAAGCTTCTCCACAAACCTCAACCTGGGAACCGCATTTTTTCATGATCATTAAATCATGACTCTCACCTTTATGGAAGTGATTTTGATAGCTTATGGCATTAACATTTCAAATAGTTGCAAGTCCATTTCAGAGCTCAGTATTAAAGGTGCAGTTTGTAGAAGGCTCCAAATTACGTGATATAAGAAAATATAAGAACACCACCTACTCTTGCCACCAACAGTGCTTAAAAAGAACAAATTCAATAAACAACATGTTGTCACAATTAGAAGTTCAACTTCAAGGAATTATTGTTCGCCCTGCACACTCACCTAACCATAAGGAATAATTTTTACAAACAAACGTATTTAAAAATGGATTCTATGGCTGCTGTTAAACTGGTGAGCGGAACTATACGCCCCTCTAAACATCACCCTTGCAACGCGACGTTGTCCTTTCTCCATATCTCCACAAGAGGGCGGGTCACAATTATAAAGGCTCCTTCGGGTGGTCATCAAGGGGACCTGTTTTTAAGACGTGGACGACATCAAATTGGTCGTAACTGAAAAGGATGGAAACGTGCATTAGACTCCAGGGCAGACCTGGGCAAAATACAGTCTGTTAAGCTTTTCAATCCAGACAGCCAGACGTCTCCAAATTAATTTTTTTTAACTTTTAACATCAAAATTGTAGCCGCCAATATGATGTGAAGTTCTGTTTTCAAATTACCGCAAATCTTCAATCAATCAATCAACCAAAGTTTATTTATATAGCCCTAAATCACGAGTGTCTCAAAGGGCTGCACAAGCCACAACGACATCCTCGGCTCAGATACCACATCAGGGCAAGAACAAACTCAACCCAATGGGCTACAATGAGAAACCTTGGAGGGGACCGCAGATGTGAGGACCCCTCCCGTCCTCACTCATGGATGATCGGAACATCCCGAGTTTAAACATGGCTATAGAGACCATTACATGCACACAGTAGCTGGTAGGCTAATACTTTCACCTACTGTACTGTGCTGCAACATTTAATTTACCTTGCAAAAAAGAATGAGACCCATAAAAGTTAAGTGATGACTTTAATTCTCTGGAGGCTTTAGCGGGATAACTGGATGCTCTTGGCTCATCAGTCTGCTAGATGGTACACTATTTGAAAAAAATAAATAAATAAATACAAATAAAGTGAATAAATGTCCTCATGCATTCCCCGGGGCTTTGAATTAAAATGATAGATTTAAAAAAAATCCCATATCTGTCGTTGTAATTTACCCCATGCATTAAAAAAGACAGAATTGTGTTTTTTTGCTTTGTGTCTGGCACAGATAGAGACCCCCGCACACATATCATGAGAATAAAACTGGCCTGTGTGTTCAAAATGGGGTTCAGCGGCTTCTGATTGATAAGGCTGTAACACTGACAACAGGCCTCCCTTGTGTTTCACTCCGCATAATTATTTGATTAATGCTGCGCATCACAAAATCGCTCCACTGCAACACCAAAATCGAATTAAATCACCCGGATACAATCTGTAATTGATTGGAAGTGTCAAAAAAGGCGGGCTATATCATGAATAACTCAAAGGACTTTTCAAAAAAAGGTGTATTAAGAGGTTTATTTTTAATGTTGTCTTTATTTGGCCCACGATGCGTTTCATCACGTCTGCATGGCGCTATCAGGGTGTCACGAGTGACGTATAGGTGTCCAACAACATCTTTCTTTTCGGTCCCTATTTCACCCTGACGTATTCCCGTGTTACCGCAGCAGCACGTTCTCATGTATGTATCTTGGTGTACAAAATCACGAGCCACAGATCACTCGACCAACAAATGAAAGCACTGTGCACTTCACAGTGTATGACTTTGTTTGGAATCAATACTGTAAATTATTGAAGACGTGGGGTGGGGATATGCCAAATGATATTCATTGAAGGGAGCGATGTTCCCCAGGGCTGCCAATAAAGCAACTCATGTTTTATTTTACTCCCGACTGTGGCGGGGAAATGTCTAGTTTGTCACATTATATTTTTCATGAATAACAATTACAGATTTTCAAAATTCTTCTTATGCAAGAGTGCTGCTTTAATTCTCTTTCAGCAGGACACACTTACTGCACACTTCCTCAGGGATGAGATGAGTGTTTATTGTTGTGGATGTTGTTTGCATCAGGGAGGCATCAAACTGAGAGCTGGTTTTAATCAGTGTTGTTTTTGACAACCATCTTACATTTAGTCTTAGTCTTTTGGACTAAAATGCTTATTAGTTTTAGTCACATTTTAGTCACTTTTATATGTGATAGTTTTAGTCCAGTTTTAGTCGACGAAAACTCAAAAGGGTTTTAGTCTAGTTTTAGTCGATGAAAAGTCAAAAAGGTTTTAGTCTAGTTTTAGTCCAAAAAAAAAAGAATAAAAAGTATAATATAAGTATATAAGTATAGTCTTTTAACAAATTAATTTAGGTCAATAAGTATTGGAGATTGCTGTTTGGCAGTGTCACACATAAGTTGTGAAAATAGCAGCAGATCTATAAGTTCAACCCATTGTAAGCTTACAGATCTGCTATTTTCACAAATAATAACAAAAAAAGGAATGGTTTTAGACATATAAGGTTTCCACCCAACAGCAAATTTATGATCCAAGGATTGTGTATTACACACAGATAAAGTGGTTCCTTACTCCAAAAAAGCCAAAAAACAAAAACATTCTACTTCAGCAATTGTGGCTTTATTTCTCAGAATTTGTTAAAGTACCATGAACATAAACATGCCCAAAATATGAGTGATGGATGAGGAACACATATGCTCAACTTGGCCCTGTCTGCCAGTGCAATTACAACAGATATCATACAACCCCACTCTCTTTAATTTGTGCAAACCATGTAATAAAATAATCAATTAATTCCTGAATTGACGTTAGCGTAACAAAAGCTAACTTTAGCCTGAAGTTAGCAGCCCATTTGCGCCAGGAGTATGTGGAAAACGTACTAATGTATTAGCTTACTATGACATTTATCGATTATGTTAACAGCATTTGTAACTTACCTTCGAAAAAATATCCTTGTGGCGAGCCTTAAGGTGCCGCGTTGGTCGTATTTTTTCCGCATATTTTGTGGCCACATTTGTCACCGTCTTCCTTCGCAATACACTCTGTTTTATTATCTGCTGGGTTATATTTAAAATACACCCATATGTCGTCTCTACGTTTGCGACCACCGAGCCCCTGTGTTGAAACTGCCGCCGCCATCACGGTCCATTGCCTGATGAGTAACAACGGTCTGACGTGTTGAGCACGTTTGCGCTGCACGCCAGTTGGTGGGCGTGGTTTTAATTGACACACACAATAAACAGAAATGTCATGCATTTTAAACGTCTGACAGATTACCCTCTAACATTTTCGTCCGTTCTCGTCTCGTCAACGAAAACTCACACACGTCTCGTCATGTTTTCGTCATCAGAGAGACATGTTTATCTCGTCACCGTCTCGTTATCGTCATGAAAAAAAGTGGCGTCAACGAAATGATTTCGTCATCGTCATCGTTGACGAAAACAACACTGGTTCTAATATCTTGTCTTCATATATGTAGCAAAATAGGGTAGCAAAAATTACCTATACATAGTACTTTACACCACTGCATGCCACGCTTTGCATTGGACTTGGTGATGTATGGCTTAGATACAGCTGCTCGGCCATGGAAACCCATCCCGTGAAACTCTCTGCGTACTGTACGTGGGCTAATTGGAAGGTAACATGAAGTTTGGAGCTCTGTAGCAACTGACTGTGCAGAAAGTCGGCAACCTCTTTGCACTATGCGCTTCAGCATGCCCTGACCCCTCTCTGTCAGTTTATGTGGCCTATCACTTTGTGGCTGACTTGCTGTTGTTCCCAAACTCTTCCATTTTCTTATAAAGCCGATAATTGAATTTGGAATATTTAGGAGCGACAAAATTTCACGACTGGATTTTTTGCACAGGTGGCATCCTATGACAGTTCCACGCTGGAAATCACTGAGCTCCTGAGAGCGGCCCAGTCTTTCACAAATGTTTGTAGAAACAGTCTCCATGCCTAAGTACTTGATTTTATACACCTGTGCCTGGGCCAAGTGAATAGGACACCTGATTCAGATCATTTGGATTGTTGGCCAAATGCTTTTGGCAATATAGTGTATATAGGCACTAGGGATGTAACGATTAGGGTTTTATGCTGCCGGTTCAAATCACATGTGTTATCTGTCCGTGTTTAATTTATTTATGATGAGTGCCAATGATCGGTTAACAATATCAAGCTCATATTTAAAGTACTTCCTTATTGTGTTTTATTACAAACAATTGTTTGAGCAAAGCAAGGTCAATAGCACACAATTACTCATTTTAAGTTGTTTGGATTTTGTTTTCCTGTGTCCAGAGAATTATTCCCTGAATGTGTTAATAGTAGCAAAAACAACAAAAACAATTTTGGGAAAATAAAAATATTGACCTACACCACTATTTTATCAATTATATACCAGTACTGCCCTTGGTATCGACACCACACATTCATGGATCAATCCGTCCTGTCATAACCTGTCTCATGGTGTTATTAGTAAAACTGTTTGTCTTTGTATATAGTTTTTTTGTGTTTAGTGTTATTTCTGTTTGGACGCTCATTTTTTTCTTTTTTTCCCCTTCCTGTTGTGAGCGTTGATTGAGCACACCTGCCTCTGTTTAGTGATCAGGAGACTATAAGAATCAGACAGGTTTATATGCCGTTTAATACCGTTTATCGTTACATCACTAGTAGGGATTCCCTACAATGCTCTGTTAGTCTTATTTTCCCAGTTGCTTTTCACCCTCTACACCATTGGTCACCAACCTTTTCGAGCCCAAGATCCCTGGTCTCAGTTAAAAACCAAATCAAGATCTACCCCTGTGTCATATTTTTTTTAAAATGTGTTTTATTTCTTCAAAGACAAAGCTTTGTGTTTTTATTTTTGGCTGATGTCAACATTTTGTTTTTTTTCTCTCATTGTGCTTCTTGTTATTTTTTGATTTTTTTTTGTAATGTTCCAAGGGCCAATGACAAACGAGTCACGGACCACAGATGTTTATGGCCACTATAGTCTTACTACTCTAGTGTATTTATTCATCCTATGGTCACATTTGGGATGCAAGTCAGCTTATGTCAGTAGTAAAATCAGCTGTTTAGCTGGCTGGTTTGTCCTTTGTGATCAACAGGGCATAAACGGGGAAGTCCTTCTTTAGCTGCCGCTTTGTTTTATCATATATTATTTCCTTTGCACATGTCAATGTTTAGTTTTGTATATAAATCAACACAAAAACCATACTTTGAAACAATTTTCACGGACTCTAGTGCTGTATTTGACTCGTTAACTTCCTGTCGCAGACAAGAGTTGTTTTCGATGTTGGATGCTAGAAAATGTCCAATGCGTTGCAACAGTCAGCCTTCATGCATTGTTGCAGCTCAATGATTTGTGTACACGTCATGCCATGCACATTTGCGACATGAGCGGGTGAAGTGCTCAGGGGTGGAGCCGCAGTGTCGAGAGCGCCGGGATGCGAGGCTGAAGAGAGGCGAGGCCAGGAATGCCGGCGTGTTCAGGGGTTATATGCATACCTGTTGGCGGTTCTGTTGGTCACCCTCTGGGTGGGGTGTCACTGATGTCATATTAATTTTTTTTTTCTTTCTAATATTTTCATATTTATATTTTCGTGGGACCGGTAGGGTCCCAAAGATCGACTGGTCGATCGCGGTCAACGGGTTGGCAACCCTTGCTCTACATCATTGACTGCGTCTCAGAGGACATTTCTGTGAAACTCTTGCACTTGGCAGATGACACCACCGTCATCGGTCTCATACAGGATGGAAACGAATCTGCCTACAGACGAATGGTGGAACAGCTGGCTCTGGTGCAGTCAGAACCACCTGGAGCTGAACCCGTTCAAGACTGTGGAGATAACCGTGAACATCAGGAGAAATACCCCACCCTCACCATTCTGAACAGCACAGTGTCTAATGTAAACTCTTACAGGTTCTTGGGATCCACAATCCCACGGGACCTGAAGTGGACCTCCCACATAGACACAGCCAGAAATAAGGCAAAGGAGAGGATGTACTTCCTGCGTCAGCTCAAGAAGTTTAACCTGCTTCAGGAACTGCTGATCATGTTCTACACCAGCACCATACAGTCTCCCCTTGCACCTCTATCAATGTCTGGTTTGGATCTTCAACAAAGCTGGACAGACACAGACTGTCATGGACAATGAGGACTAGAAAAGATTATTGTGTCGATCTTAACCCCATCCAGGACTTAGAGTGGTCCAGGGTTAGGAAACGAGCAGGTACTATCACTGCAAACTCCTCACATTCAGGTCACAAACTATTCAAACTCCCCTCCGGCAGGCGGTACAAATCAGAGTACACCAAAACAACCCTTCACAAGAACAATTTCTTCCCTCAGGGCTATCACTCCGATGAGCACGTCATCATCTTTTTGCTCTTTGCTTTATTCACCACTGCACTATTATTTACTGTATCATTTATTAGCTTTGCACATATTAGTTATTTAAGTGTTGTTTATATTTTTAGTTAATCATTTATATGTATTGTTTACGTTGTACAAAGACAGCACAATCTATCAAGTCAAGTTCCTTGTGTGTTAAACATACTTGGCCATTAAAGCTGATTCTGATTCTGATTTTGGCCCCTTTGTCATTCTCAATAATAAAAACCAACTAAGAATGTTTGCCTGACATGCATAATTATGCATGTGTATCATATGAACAGCCAAAGAACACTGTGAGCACAGAGCTTGATAAGAGGAAGAAAGGAGACAGTTGCAAAGTTGTTCATCGTTCTGTGTGCCTTAATGAACAAATAAATCCACCACACATATAATGAAAATGATTTAAGGATTCTGTGGCTGGATTTTTTTCTATAGTTTCCCAACTCCAAGAGTGTTTTCATTCTTTACATAGACTGAGGCCATGTCCACACGAACATCAATACTTGATAAACGCATACTTATCTCCATGCTTAGGTCTCTTGCCCACACACAAACACATTATTTTGTCCTTAAAAACGCAGACTTTTGCAAACGCTGGCCAAAGTGTGGAGTTCCAAAATTCTCCGCTCAGCGTTTATTTCTCTGATGATGAGGTGGCGACGTGTCCAGGGTGTACCCCACCTTCCGCCCTATTGTAGCTGAGATAGACTCCAGCGCCCCCGAAGGGAATAAGCGGTAGAAAATGGATGGATGGATGGATGTCACGGTTGTGAGCTGTCATTTCCAAAGCTCAACAACACTGCCTTGCTGCCTTTAAAAACACTATAAAAAGACTTACTGTATGTTTGAACGTAAACATGCTGCTATTTTAACTCTACATTAACAAAGAAAAAGACGTGTCAAAATGGGCTTTGCGACACTCCCGCCAACGACATTTTGACAGTCAGCTGTTTTGGGACAACTTTGACAAACAATACTTTTTGCTTTGTGCCATAAGAAAAGTTACAACATTATCATGTTTTTAATCCTTGTTCAAAGACAGATCATGAAGTTAACTTACATGTGTTGCTTCCATTTGTGTAAATTGAGCCGGGCGCGAACATGCGTGCGCATATAACGCAACCAAAGGTTGATGACACCAAAGGCCAAGTGGCTTTGTCCCTAAAATGAGGTTGCTGACAGCATAACATGTTAAGGAAAACGTTTGGCAATAGTTTTATTGGAAACTGAATCCTACGAAAAGTGGGACGTGCGAAAACGAAAAACCTCTTTGTGTGTGATTCTGTAGTTTTAATGCTAATGACTTGTTTGGCCATAACTCTTTTAGACAAAGTGTGTGGCTTTGACGATGGGCTATTGTGCACTTGATCCACAGTTACCCCCGCGACCCCAAAGGGAATAAGCGGTAGAAAATGGATGGATGGATGGATGTGTTCAAAGCATAGAGTGGGTTGTTGCAGTGCAGTCAAACTAGACAGTCATTGGATAAATGCTCGGCTTTGTCACGCCCACAGAAGTAGAGCGTCTCTAGAAGTAAATATGAAGCGGGCTCGGCCACGGCTGGCCAGGATGCCGGACTTTCGCATGATGATCGGAAGATCTGTCTGAGACTGATTCCCTTTTTGATTGACAGCAAAAATATCGGTCATCCTGAAATATAAAACACTGCCATGTAATTTTTCAATTTCATTCCGTTGTTCCTGTTGACATGGAGCATTTTACAGTCTGTTAAATGACTCTATGTATTTTACTGTATCTGTTTTTGAAAACGGAATCATGTTTAGGCAATGGCTGACTATTAGCTTCCCCTACTTAAAAGACCAGCAGCACTGGTATACGGCCTGTAATACATTGTACAATAATTGTTATGAAAATAGAAAAATATATGCATCATTCGACAGTTATGCAAATTATATCATGCATCTTATTGACCACGCCCCTAGCCACGCCCCCACCACTATGAGAATATTTGCAAGCTTGGAGAAACTGTCTGTTATTAAAAAGTTTAAAAGCATTGTACAGCTGTAGTTATTTACTTCGTATTCCTTAATTTGTAACCATTCACGTTTATTTTTTATTTCAGATGTCTCATAGATGTCTCTAACCCTGATTAAGGCCGCGCCTTCCTGTCATCCTGTGAAGTGAAGTACTGCAGTGGCATCACGGTGCACTCAGCGTGTGTGTGAGTGTGTGTGTGTGTGTGTGTGTGTGTGTGTGTGTGTGTGTGTGTGTGTGTGTGTGTGTGTGTGTGCGTGCATGTGCATCATTAGCAGCCGTCATGTCAGAGGGACTGCACATCACCTTCCTCTGAGCAGGTTTGCTTTTGATAACTACCCCTCAAGCTCTGCTGACCTTCCATTTTTAAGGAAATATGCAATGCAAACAAGCGCAATACATTATGGGCTGTCAAGGTCCAACAGTTCCTGATGTGAGATACACGCCAATGGGAGACAGCCATTATTCTAGCTGTCAGTACTACACACACACAAGTGAGCAGATGATGTCATATGAGTAGCAGTCTGATAAAGACGTCAATATCCACATGCACCTTCTTGCGTTTGCATGTGGGCGTGGGCTAGCATGTGATGGACTCAATACTCATAAATAAATCAGCAGATTGTAAAAATCAAGACTTTTTGCAGGGAATGAGTGAGAATCATTTTGAAATCTGTTCGTGCCTCATTCTACCCTTGTTAGAACGTCATTGACTTGTAGGAATTTACCTTATGATTTACAAAAAAAAGGAAAATACAGTGTACACTTACATTGTGCAGTTCATTAATAATCATTTTTAAAAGGTTTGAATGGTACAGAATCAATGTTTTTCGTAAACAAATTCAGTGTAAAAAAAAAACATTGTGCTGTGAAGTTTAGTGTTGTAAAATTTGCTGCTTCAAAAAGCAAGACTTACTTTCGGTAAATTAAGATTGAAGCAAACGTTCCTGTCTCAGAACCAACCAATGAGGTGTCAAGTTTGAAGTCACGTGACATGGTTCTTGCAAAACAACATAACACAGGCAGTTAACTGGGCTACTTTGGCATAATACAACATAATTAACATTTCAATACGGCCCGCTGGATATTTTCAAACTATAGAAATTATTCCAATGGTTAAAATCTGCACTTTTGAGTGACATGGTTACTACGGTAACCATAGGAAGCCCTGCTTATTGCAAACGAGGCACGGGGCAGAGTGAAGGGCCAGCAACGAGCCTGAGACCTCGCAAATGCGAGTGTCAGAAGGAGGCAGAGTTCTACAGCGAAGTTCTGCAGAACAGTGATATTATATCGAATAAGTGGATAGGTTTTTTTTTTTCCCTTTTGCCTTTATTTTTCACCATGTTTGTTGCATCTTTGTTGCTCTTGCTTGATTATAAAAGATGTCGATCAAGGAGGTGGTCTGGTAAGTAGAAGAGCAACGTTCATATATTGTATTTGTTTTATTGTTCATTGTTATTATTGTAAGTCCCACATTCTGTGTTTTCATGTACATTCTGAGTGTCTTTTTCAGTAAAAAATTTTCAGCACTGAATTTTTTACACATAATTTTTATACACTGAATTTTTGTACACTGAATTTTTTTACACTGAAATTTATACACTGAATTTTAAAACACATAATTTGTGTACACTTGAATTTTAAAACACAGAATTTTTTTTCAATGAAATTGTCAGTGTAATTTCATTAAAAAAAAAATGTGTTCACAAATTTCAAACGCAAAAAATTCAGTTACATAAATTCAGTGTAAAAAAAAAGACACACATTGACCTCCATAGGGTGTTTAAGAACATCAGGTACCACTGTAAATGGTTGACTATTGTATCTTAATAAGACAAAAAGTGAGTTGGCTAATGTGGCTGAGTAACCTGCCTGGTTCAGCCCCTGATAGGCACCGAGCTAAAAGTCAGAGCTGTCAACACGGTGTACAGCACTAGCTGTTTAAGGGAAAGTGGAGTTTTTATGGAATTTGGCCTATCATCCACAATCATTGTAAAATACATAACGACAGACGGATTGTTTTACTGCATTCTAAATATTAAAAAATGCGATCAAAAGTACACTGACAATGGAGCCTATAGGAGTCACTCTATTCGGCCTGTAAAACACTTAAAAAATAATTATTATTATAATAACGCCTCCATTAAGGTTGTGTATACATTATGTAAGTATATATGTAATGTAGTAACAGGCACATGTATAATATGTAATAATATTACATGTAATATTTACATATTTTGATCATTTGCAAAAACGTATCACAACGTTTTTTAACATCACTGATTATTAGTCACTGCAGACTTCGAGAGCCAACAAACATAACAAAACATCACTTACTGTACACGTCTGCTGTCATTGGGATGCCGACTGATAGACTCTTGTTATATTCCCATTTAGATAAAGAATGACTCATAACCCTCGCGAAGAAAGGGGTGTGGAACCAAACGTCTTTGTGTGTCGTTCTCGCCTTTTCCCGGTCTAAATTGGCTGTTAAAGTGTACCAACTGGTCGAAATACGTTCTCATCCTTCTTTTATCAAGGAGAGAGGCAAGATTTATGATCTACAATAAACTTACAGCAAGGAAGTGAGGAAACAGCAGACCACTCGATGTAAACATTGGCAGCTCGTGATCACAGCGCCGCTATTAATAGTTAATCTGCGTTAGCGCTTATATTAACAATATCACTGATACTTGGTTAATATTCTAGTCACAAAATGTACATGGACTATTGTTGGCGCTTTTTAGATGGTTATTTATTGGATTTTTGAGGCAGAATAAAGGACCCCAATTGGCTGCACTCTAAGCAGACTTTTTTTACATTTATTTACGAGTTAGAATGCAAAAAAAATAAAAATACATCCGTCGTCATGTCTTTCATAACGATTGTATACGATAGGCAGAATTCCAAAGAAAGTGCATCTCCCCTTTAAGGTTGTACTGTAAGGGAGGCAGGTTTACTACACTGGCATGGCCTCCGTTACAAATGCATAATTCCTCCAGAGAGTAAAAAAAATATATATATATATTTTTTGCATTGATGTTAACACCAACAAGAAGTGCTCATCTCTCTTCATTCTGTTTTCATCTTCCTTGTAGCTGAATTCCATTTTGCAATCATCATTTCCAGCTGTGAGCCGACCCATCAAGAGGAGGATGCTGCACACTTCTCTACATGGTATTTACTCCCAGGCATTTCTCCCTCACACTCGGGCCTCTTTCGTGCTCCTTTTTCTCTGTCTTTGTCAGCTTACATGTGCAGCAGGAGATAAGTTCTTAGCGTCTCCCCTTGCATCCTGAGTAAATCCTGGAAGATGGTTTAAGCCCTGATATTTATACACTGCTGACCAAAAGGAAAGCAGCAGGGGGTTAAAGAATGAAATACATTTATGTAGTGTGCTCTCTGCAATAGTTTGTGGTCAAGTTTCATCCAAGACTCAAAAATGCTACATATTTACTCTGAGCAAAACACTACCACCCGTGTGAATTGTGTTTCTTTGAAATGCACAAATAAAAGTTGTTTAACAATATTGACTTCAAACAGCACAAATAAGGGCATAATAAACGTGATCTCACGGATCTGATTTGAATAGTATCAAGACGCTCAATATGGTCCAATATGTGCATCTAACAGCAGTTCTGCTGCATGTGCATGATACTGCACATACTCCTCTGCATCGCCATTAATCTTTCAAAAGTGCTACGCGTGCTAATGTGGTATGTTTGTATTACCGTACATTATGTGGGATTGATCCAAAACAAATGTGTGACTAATTTAATGTTGTCTCCTGGAGGCTGATGCTGTTCATATAAAGGATGTAACGTCGTGGTTGCATAGTTATGTGCGGGTCGTTCTCCCAAGATGCAGCAGAAACTCCGGAGGCAAGGTGCAAGTGAGACAATGATTTATTCGCATAAATCATACAGGATACAAAATAAATAAAACTAGCGTGCCGATCGCACGGGAAGCAAAGCTAAGGAAGCTAGCGCGAAAGCTTAGCATAAGGAATTAAACAAGTAGACAACGTAACTTGTTGCATAGAAGCAAATAAGACAGCCAGACAGTGTGTGACGAAAGACAGGAATATGTGGCTCTCAGATTATTGCCCAGGAGCAGGTGAGCATCCCGAACACTAATTAGAGGCAGGTGAAACTAATCAGCACCCATGGAAATCAAAACACAAACCCAAGGCTGCTGAAAACAGAACTGTGGTAGTCAAACCAACAGAACAAAACATGATGCTTGCAACGGATCATAACAAAGGATTCATTTTTAGCATGTTTAAAATGGTTGTACAGAATTTCCCGACAAAACTTGTATCGGAGCGCATTTTCTATCAATCAAATCAATCAACATTTATTTATAAAGCCCTTAATCACAAATGCCCATAACAACATCTTAGGATTTCAAAACCCGCTGAGAAGTGGCAGGTTAACTGGTCTGCAGTATATACATGAATTTAAAGATGGGACTTGAATGCTTCTACTGAGATAGCATCTCTGACTGTTATCGGTAGGGCATTCCCCAGTACTGGAGCCTGGATAGAAACCGCTCAAGAGCCTGCAGACTTTTTTGGGCTCCTGTTTGTCCTTCTCGGGGTCACGGTGGGGATGGAACCTATCCCAGCTGCATGGAACCTATCCCAGCTGCACTCCGGCGGAAGGCGGGGTACACCCTGGAGAAGTCCCCACCTCATCACAGGGCCAACACAGATAGACAGACAACATTCACACTCACATTCACACACAATGTGTCAATTTAGTGTTGCCGATCAATCTATCCCCAAGTGCATGTCTTTGGAGGTGGGAGTAAGAACGGGTACCCGGAAAGAACCCATGATTATTTTATAAATTTCTCTGCCATGCCTCCAGGGTTTGATTTCAAATTTTTTGGGACTTGCACAGATCCCAAATGCACAAAAACACATAACAGGTAAGAAAAGTTGTGTTTTTACATCTATTTAATAATACCACCTTAACATTTGACAACCAAACAATTACACAAGGCGACTCTGTAAAGAATCTGGGTATTATTTTCGACTCAACTCTCTCGTTTGAGTCACACATTAAGAGTGTTACTAAAACGGCCTTCTTTCATCTCCGTAATATCGCTAAAATGTGTTCCATTTTGTCCACTAGCGACGCTGAGATCATTATTCATGCGTTCGTTACGTCTCGTCTCGATTACTGTAACGTATTATTTTCGGGTCTCCCTATGTCTAGCATTAAAAGATTACAGTTGGTACAAAATGTGGCTGCTAGACTCATGACAAGAACAAGAAAGTTTGATCATATTACGCCTTTACTGGCTCACCTGCACTGGCTTCCTGTGCACTTAAGATGTGACTTTAAAGTTTTACTACTTACGTATAAAATACTACACGGTCTAGCTCCATCCTATCTTGCTGACTGTATTGTACCCGGCAAGAAATCTGCGTTCAAAGAACTCCGGCTTATTAGTGATTCCCAGAGCCAAAAAAAGTCTGCGGGCTACAGAGCGTTTTCTGTTCGGGCTCCAGTACTATGGAATGCCCTCCCCGTAACAGTTAGAGATGCTACCTCAGTAGAAGCATTTAAGTCCCATCTTAAAACTCATTTGTATACTCTAGCCTTTAAATAGACCCCCCTTTTTTAGACCAGTTGATCTGCTGTTTTCTTTTCTCCTTTGCCCCCTCGCCGGGTTATTCCGGTTCCGGTGACCATGGATGAGGTGCTGCCTATCCAGAGTTGGGACCCGGGGTGGACCGCTCGCCTGTGCATCGGTTGGGGACGTCTCTGCGCTACTGACCTGTCTCCGCTCGGGATGGTCTCCTGCTGGCCCCACTATGGACTGGACTCTCACTGTTATGTTGGATCCACTAGGGACTGCACTTAAAGGGGGGGTTACCCACATATGCGATCCTCCCCTTGTGTGGGCTCTGTGCCGAGGATGTCGTTGTGGCTTGTGCAGCCCTTTGAGACTTTTGTGATTTAGGGCTATATAAATAAACATTGATTGATTGATTGATTGTTTGCATAATACAACTCCTTTAAAATAAAGCCTGGCTCTCTGTAACAATCCGGTCAGGTACAGATTTGAGAGTGTTAACCAGCGGTAGAAAATGGATGGATGGAAATGTATCATATAGGTGTGTTAGCGTTATATCTTACATAGCCACACTACTCTAGTGCGACTAACGTTTGTCCCACTACTTACTGTCGCGTTATTGTATGTGATAATGTTGGAAACTTACAGAGTTGTGAGACAGTATTGACAGTCAAAGTTGCATCGGATGTGAGAGATGACAGCAGATGTGTTAGTGGGACAGTATTGGCAGTCTAAGTTGCATCAGATGTGTAATTGGGACAGTCAAAGTTGCAAAAAAAAAAAAAAGATTCAAAGAAGATTGGGGTAATTTTTGACCCCACTTTGTGGAAGAGTGGGTAGTGAAACGAAAACTGCAATTTCTTAAAATCAATGACAAAATAAATACAAATGCAAATGGCCTTATGTCACAAACATGTTTTATGAAGAATACCTGGAATATGAAAATATTACAACTCTTTGTTTTAAAGATTAACAACCCATTTTTTTGCAAAAATGCATTGATTTTAATTGGGGTCATTTTTTACCCCACTTGTGGAAGAATGGTAGATTGTGCATCCAAGGGTTAAGCTACCTTTTCTTGTTAGGGGCCTAAAAATTGAAGTTAAGCTGTGTTTGATTATGACTCAACCCAGGAATTGTATGCATTTTTCATAGATAATCTTTAATCTTTAAATATTTATCTGGAAAGATTTCAGGTTATTTATCTGTGATTATCTGTAATAAACATGTTTTTACACGGAGATGAGAAACATGTCAAATGCAACAAAGACAACAATGTAGTGTAACTGAACTGAAGTGCCGAGCAATAAAACAGAACTATCCCTTTAGGATGACTTATTGTCAATGTGAACTCATAAACCAAAGTGTTTTAGGGGCTAAAGCCTCTCACTTTGTCACACTAGTCTGAAACAGTAAACCCTGTGATGGCTTGTGTTTCCACTGCAGGGTGTGTAGGTTGGCTACTAGCGTCGGCTTTGTTTACACATATCACAATACAGGCATTACAACCCAACAATAAATTAACTTTGAACCCTGTCTGCTTCATAATCTGTGGTATTATGTAGTAAATTAGAGCTTTGTGTGACAATTCTCTATCAGGCTGAACGACCCTGAAAAAAAATATGACTCATGTTTTTCTTGCTCAGAACTGAATTTACTGACACACACACACACACACACACACACACACACACACACACACACACACACACACACACACACACACACACACACACACACACACACACACACACACAGATACACACACACACACACACACAAACACACACACACACACACACACACACACACACACACAAACACACACATTCTGGTTATCATTTGGAATGGGGACCACCCTTTCTACAGGTTGTGGAGGCATAAAAAAAAATTAGATAAAATGGCCACTGCCCAGTTAGCTCATACACGTCTTTAAATCTCTGGATTGATGAAGTAATGTGCTGATCATCCTTACTAGGGACCCTGGGGAAAAATAGTTAATATGGTTCATGGGGACCAAATTTAAATAATTTTGCATAATTCACACACATTTGTACGTGACTACTGAGGAATGTCAAATGTCAAATGTCACAATCAAACTAACCAGTAAACATGTTTTATGGGCCAAAGCTTAAAAATCACCTAGGCATCTTCAGAATGGATCTGACTATCATTTAAAAAGGTTTCCCTTTAGGCGACCTGTTTTTTTGTCCCCATACCGTCAGAGGTCCCGTAAAGGTGACTGTGTAAACAGAGCGATGTCCCCATTGCCAGAACACACACACACACACACACACACACACACACACACACACACACACACACACACACACACACACACACACACACACACACACACACACACACACACACACACACACACACACACACACACACATTGGTTATCATTTGGAATGGGAACCAAATTTTTGATCATCACTTGTGGGGACAAGGGAAAACATATATTAATTTTAACTAAGGATGGATACCATACAGAATTATAGTACTATTAATGCCAGGATAACACATGTTTCACTTTTCAAGAAAATTAATTTTCTCTTTTACCAATATTTGAAACACTTAAAGAAAGTAACCCAAATTTCCCTGTTGTGGGATCAATAAAGGATTATCTAATTTTACCTTAAACCACATAAATAAAATACAAACTCATTTAAACTTTTATTTTTACTTTTTATTTTTAACAACATTGAACATAAAGAACATAAAAAAACTGTTCTACTTAACAAGTCTTGCTGAGTATCTCTTAATCTACTATTTTACCTGCAATCTCCTTTTGTAGGCCGTAATGCGGTTGTACACATAGAACTTCAATGCTTGCCATTCCCGGTTTTGGAGAGCTTCCGGTTCGGCCCTCAAACATTTTAAACAGTCACTCTTTCCTGGTACAATACCAGAAGAGATGAATCGCTTCATGTGCTTTTCGACAGCCTTCACCTCTTTCTGTGTCCAGGGTCGACTTTTCTGGGCAGCTTTACCTGCAAGTGACCATACAAAATATGTGTATGAAAATAAAAGAAATAAAAGAAGATTAAGAAATTAAGTTATATATTTGTTTGCTATGATGTCTCTAACCCACAGAGAACAATGCATACATATGCATTTGCATTATTTGTGAGAAAACAAAGACTGATAAAACTTGACTAAAAGAACAGTTTATGTATATAGTTTACCTTTGGAAGAATGTCTCACTGCACAATCTCTTGATGATGCATCCCCTTCCTTTGAAAGTTGGGGGGTGGGATTTCTTCCTCCTCAGTGGTTGAAAAGGCCACCTCTTCTGTGGGTTCAATGTAATAAACATTCAGTGTCATGCTTACCATAGGCCACATTTAATAAACCACAAAAATGAGTATTGACATTACATACAATTATCAGGAAATTAATAGTGTTCGTCCTCTCTGGTAAGATCTTCCTCTTCAGTTTCCACAACACTTTCTGTGGGAGACATAACATGTTAAGCTTATAATTGAGTTCAAACCAAACAAAAGGATGGAAAAAAATTATAGACAAAGGAAACAACAAAGATGACAACATACCATTTGGACCAATTGTGATTTCATCTAAGTTCTTGCCATGGAACTCTGATAATCGACTTTGCTCGAGTGCCATCAAAACGTTGCTGATTTTTGCCAGCTGCAGTGTCTTTTCAGGGAGTCTATAGAACTCGCGATGGATTCTAATATCATGGCCAAGAAAGTTGGCCAGCTGGTCCATCTCTGTGTCTGTCATGTTTAGCACAGTTGAAAGGGTGGCAGCATGTTTTCGTAGTTTTGTGGATGTAAGTGACACAGGACACTTTGCATAACATGCTTTTGCATAGTCTCGTATGCAGTCAGAACCACGGAAATGCGTCATCGCTGTGGGTCTTGCAAACAGGTAACTGTTGTCTTTGAGAACCCCACAAGTTTCCCTGTATTTAACGAGAAGTTCTAATGCTCACAACGTTTTTGGAGTCAAGAGAATAGGAACAGGTCTGCCTCGTTTTCCCCTGATGACAATGCTTGAAAAATGTCTGCACAGTTTTTTTCCCACTTCAGAGAGTGCCCAGTCAACATCTTCATGAGGATCAGTTGTGTCTCTTGACAAAAAAAGCCAACAAGGGCATGGCTGCTACCTCTCCTCTTCGTCTGTTAAAAAGGATGATCTGTGTCAAACATACCTTTGTCAGGTCTGACCAGGACTTTGTGGAATAATTTTCAGATAGTGCACTGCTGCACTCATCATGCATTTGACTGAGAAACTGATGCATTTTTTGAACATCCTCAGTGAAGGGCATAAGTTGTGGTGCATTCCACTATCCTTCAGCTATGTCTCTCAGGGCTGTTGCAGAGATCAACTCGTTCCACTTCTCACGATGGACATCTTGGAACTGAGTGGCATTCCTTACCAGCTCTTCATTGTACTTTATCAAACCTTGTGCTTTCAAGAGTTTGCTGACTTTAACCAGGGAATTCCCAAGTTTAGTTGCCAGTGATGGAATCCAGAATGTGTTTGTGGAGAGGGGCGTGGTTCACACGTTCCCTGCGGGCGGGGTGTGTGCAGGGGCCGGCCATGAAGCAGCAGACAGGTGAGTGGATAGCTCAGCTGGAACGAGTTATCTAATCACCTGTTCCTTTATTAGCAGCGTCGGAGACCATGAGGGGAGAGCAGAGCTGGAAAGCACGGAAGCAAGGACACAGGAGAAGAGAGCTGAAAAGCCAAAGAGAGACATTACATGTAAGAAAAGCTGAAAAAGCCAAAGAGAGACTTGTGTAAGGAAAAATTAAAACAATTGTAAAAACCACATCAGAGAGTGTTGTGCCTTTCCCAGTGGTCCAAGAGGAACCCGAGACAGAGACGTCTCACAGTGTTAGTGTCACTATCATAGCCACAAGTATATTTTACAGCTTTGACCATCTCCAATCTCCAAGTAGTTCTTAGGATTCACAAAATCCTCAATTGTTTTCAAGGTAGTTACTCTCCTGGCATTATGAATCAGTCTTCCTAATTCTCACATCTTCTCTCGGACACATTGTTGATTTTTTTTGCTGACATACTACTTTTGTTCAACAGGTGCTGCCCAACATCTGTGATGAAATGGTCATCTTTTATTATTTCTGTGATTGGATCAGGAATCATGACACTTATTACTCCCCATAGTTGTTTGGATACACTTGAAGGCACAGGCCCAGTATATGTGCACATGGACTGGACACGGTTCTTTCCTGGTTTTCGGGTGACTAATGCAGGTTTGAGGCGACAACTTCGCATGTGTCTCCACAGTACCTTTCTGGTAAACAGTCCTTGGCAATGTGCACAATGCATACAATCATTTCCTTTTTAGGTGGTCGTTTGAATTGCATTAGTTCACCCTTTCCTGACTCCATAATAGCAGCATTGTGAGCATAGTTCCCTTTATTACGAATAAACTCTAGCTGTTTCCTTCTCTCCATGGAACTTGTTGGAAAGCTAAGAGCTGTGGCTACTTCCAATCTGTTTTTGTGTGCACTTTCTAGATGCCTTGCCATCTTGGCATAAGGCTTAATGCAATACAAGCAATAATGTCTTTTGTTGTAAACTCTTTTACCATGTTTTTTGAGGGGAGCACAAAAAACTACGATGTCAATTGCTTCCTGACTTGAGCAGTGTTCCTCTGTTCCAGTGACATCAGGTGTTATGCTGTTTATGTCCAAGTCCATGTGGTCTACTGTTGTGCTGTCAGGCTGGAGGACTTATTGAGCCAGGACGTCTGTCTTTCATCTAAAATGTGTGAAACAAAATCCATGTGAGGTTTTTAAAATATCCTAAATCTCCAATGTACATCATAACTATACATATAACTTCTTAGAAGTCCTTATAGACAACCAATTAGCATTAAATTACAGCTACTTTGACTATAAACCAGTCCGAATGCAAAAAAAAAAAAGCAACACAAAGTGATTCAAAAGGTTTGTAGGTGCAAGGCTCATGTTCTTAATTAAATGCACCCGTTGGAAAAGGTTTGCTACCAAAAAATACATCCTTAACTCTTTGTAGTAAAATATATATTGATAAAACATGCTTATTTTCCGAGCTATACTAAGCTTAGCTTAGCTTCTCCAGCGAATCAGGTCAAATTAGTTATCGTGCTATGCTAACTCACAAGACACAACTACCATACCTAATTTTTTGGCTTAACTTGGTTATGAACACTTTGTTCTTGTACAAATGATAGTCAATAACCTCCATTTATAAGAAAGATGTGCTTACCTTTTGGTTTAAACAGCTTATTTTTGTGTCCCATCAGCCGACATGTCCTGCACTGCAGACAAACCTCCTTCGTTATGGGGACCAGGTGGAAGTGATGACTAATCACGGAAGGGATATGAGCAGAACAGCGAGTGCAGTACCAGCTACAGCCCGATGAGGGGGCTGCTGTGCAAATGTCTCACAATCAAACTAACCAGTAAACATGTTTTATGGAAAAAAAAAGCTTAAAAATCACTTAGGCATCTTCAGAATTGATCTGACTATTATTTAAAAAGGTTTCCATTTAGGGACCTGTTTTTTTGTCCCCATAACGTCAAAGGTCCCCTAAAGTGACTTTGTAAACAGAGTGACGTCCCCATTAAGTAAGCATTGCCAGAACACACACACACACACACACACACACACACACACACACACACACACACACACACACACACACACACACACACACACACACACACACACACACACACACACACACACACACACATCGTGTCTGTTATGCTTTAAAGAAACTTCCAATGGCCTTGCTGTCGTTCTTCGCGGGAGCTCCCTTATGGACAGTTTTTGTAATCGGAGACTTCAATAGAATGACTGAAAATAATCCATCAAGTCAAAAACATGGCATGCTTGCACACTAAAGAGTAAATTAATCAATGCTATTGCTCCTTCTCCGAGCTGATGAATGATAGCCAGCAATGAGGGGAGATCGAGGAGGAAGTGTCAACTCTCAGAGTCCTTAATGGCAGTGTTTGATTGTAACAGCTTTGTCACTGGTATGTTCTTTAAAATGTCATATAGAAATTAGATGGCATGCGAAAGTGACATTTTTATGCCGGCCCTAAATATCTTAGTCCCAATGTACATTTGAATGAAAAGGGCTGACAATACTGACTATGCTAGTACTTATTTCATAGTTCTGGACCTGAAAATTATGTCTACAGGATAAAATTCACCTCACAAAAGACACAGTAGTAATTTTAGGCTTGTTTTCTAACAAGTTTTAGTACATTTTGGAATGCAGACTTTTTGCTACAAAATGTGGGCAGGCCTGCATCAGCCTGCTGTTGTCCTCTACAGAAGACTGGAGGCAATTTCATATTGCGTAGTATGGGTTTTGGTATCATCTTCATCCCTAATTCATGTTTTTACGTGCAGAATTTAAACAAACCAGCAAAATACCCTCAAAGGGAGAAAGACTGAGTCAGAACCTACAGTAAAAAGGTTTCCGTCCCTTTTTTGCTGCGTTCTTTCTTGCTGAACAACTTAAGGCAGGTAAGTTGCGTAAAAAATGCGTAATGGAGCTTTTGGATGGAACTCATGGATGCGATACTTTCACTGGGAGTTTGCGGCTTATCTTAGGCTCTCGGCAGATGCACATGTGGTAGTATTCACATCCGTAATAGTACTTATATCGTAAACATAGAAGTGTGGGTCGTGGACATCAGCACCGAAAAAGCTTAGAAAAAAAAGAAGGAAAGTTGTCTGTATTCTATTTTGTGTCCTCTTCTACTGATGTTTAATTTCGAGAATAGTACTTTGATTTGAGTTGAATTATGCTTGAGAAAATGCTAAAAGGACATAGCTATAGATACTTTAATTGTTTTTAAAAGAAATGCACAGTTGTAGCAGCTTTAAAAAGGTTGGAACACACAGGGGCATGCAAGGTTTTAAAAAAAAAAAGTCATAATAAGCCTAAGAAATACCCATGCCAGGTAGACACAGAAAATAAGGAAACACTTGCACGTGTCTATAATTAATAGTTATAATTTGTTGTTTTATCTATAATGTTAACCACATAATTTTTCGAGTAATTATGGACCAGAGCTACAAAACCATGCAATTAAGTGATCAAAATAATTGTTTTACATACCTTTATCCACACTGTGTATGTGGGCAAATGGTCTCCACTTCTGTAGATTCCGTCACACCAAGTGGGGGTGGCATGGAAAGAGGCGATGGAAATGGGGCGTTCCAAGTGCAGTTAGTTATCTACCCATTATTTAAAAACTAATTGATATTGTGGCAAATGACTTTCAGATTTATTTTCAGGAGCAGAAAATACAAAAAAAAATAATTTGTTAGGTAAAATTTCAGTCATCTGGACACTATGGATCCTTTAAAGGGAAATTGCAATTTTATGAAACATTATGTATATCATTCACAATATGCATATGTAAGACAAGAACACAAACATTTTTTATAATGCGTTTTCAGTCATAAAATATGGCATACAAGATGGCTAACAATGCAGCGAATGGGTATACACTATTCCGCCCATAAAGCCCTCTAAAAAAACATCCAAAACCCCGTAACAATTTACACCTCGTGACATGAATGTTAACCAAGTATTAGCAATATTGTTATTATAAACGCTAACACAGGCAAACTGTTTTTAACTTCCTTGTGATTACAGAAAGGTATCCAGCTTGTGCTGCTATATTGCCATATTGAGTCTCTGAGCTGGTGAAAGTTGTATCTACATTGTACATCATGCCTTTCACCTGGATAGAAGGATGTAGCCATAAACCAAGAAGTTAGTCAACTTTGCCATCCAACTTAGACCCAGAGATGGCGAGAAAGATTCAGAAAGACGCTCATTTGCGGCAACCTTCCAACCCATCCCATCAGTCGGCATCCCAGTGAGAGCAGACATTGTACAGTAAGTGATAGTTTCATTATGTTCCTTGTTTGTATTTCTTGTTCAGCACTCAACAATACTGCTACATGATGCTTAGTGTTTCACTAGAGCTGGATCTGTTATACAAGCAGCTTCTAAAGCTTGTAGCTCATCATCAGTATATTCAAGCTGAAAAACATGAATTCTGTGTCATCATTTGTCCCAAAGTATTTGTTGTTGGCTCTCGTGAAGTCTGCCATGATTAGTAGTTGTTGTGATGCCTATGGGAAACTAAAACGGCGCCATATGCCTGAAATGACCAAAATATGTAAATATTACATGATAATATGAACATGCCTGTTACTGCATTACATACAGTATATACCCTCAGCATGCATATACAACGTTGATTACCTCCATTGATCGCTGACTTTTGCTAACGTTTATTTACAATTTAGAATGCATAAAAAAAGAGAACATGTGTTCTTGTCTTACATAGGGATTGCAAGTGACTGGCAAAATTATTTAAACAAATTAAATCCCCCTTCACCACTATTTGGTACCCGAATGGTTCTTTTGGTACCCTTAAAAACTCTCAACAATGACAATTTAAAAACTCCATACCCTAACTGAACCCAACTTTACTGCTCTGTGAAATCCGTTCTCTTATGTCAGATAGCACCTCCTTATTCCCATCCTCAACCTCCTGCTGATTTCACACAGTAAAAACATTAGATTCAATTAAGTTCTGTAAATAATGCACTGCTACCCCAGCAGTCACTCACGGCAAGCTTGGTTTTAATCACCGCTAATCACCATTTGCATAAAGCTTTTTAGCAAATGGCCCCAGCAGCGCCTGTAATAATCAGGCATGGGCGCTTGTGAGCTTGTGGATGCTGTTAAAAAAGCCATCTGATAAGTAAAAGTCAAAAAGGAAAATGGGTAAATGAAAAGCTGTCTGTTTGCTCACATGTGTCACATCACATCACTTTTCGTCTATGAGAAGGCATAGTAATGATCGATATGACTAAATATTTCACGCTCCTTTGAGCTGCATGCCTGCGGCAAACGCAAGCTGGTAGGAACAAAGTGCCAGGATATTCTATTGTTGTAGACGTCACATAAATGAAGACAAGAATGGCGGTGTTCTGAGAAAATCGGCTACCCGTAAAAATTGGCTACCCAATGCTACTGAGCATGCACATTCGTGCGCATCAATGGTTGCGGTTTCCACGACCAAAATAACGATAGCCATTAAGGGAAAAAACATTGCTATATTGTGATTATTTTTAGCATTATTTTACATACCATGAAAACAGACACAAAAGGTATAAACCAGGGGTGTCCCTGCAAATTTAAAATTGCACTTTATAAGTTAACCCGGCCGTATTGGCATGTGTTGCAATGCTAAGATTTAATCATTGATATATAAACTATCAGACTGCGTGGTCGGTAGTAGTGGCTTTCAGTAGGCCTTTAATGGATAGCATACAAACCAAACAAATACATCCAAATATAATGAAAATAAACAAAAAACACACAAAAAACACAACAAGTGCAAAACTTCATGAAGTACAAACCGAACAAAAAAAAAATATATACACCTCACGGGATGATACAAAACAAATACAAAACCAGACAAAAAAATAAGTAAAATAATAAATATAAAGCAAAATGTAAACACTGTCCATATAATATTATTGTTCTGTCTTTATATATTTTTTTCAATTGGAATATATTTTTACAGTCTTTTATCTCATTGTAAAGAGAATTCCATAGTTTAACCCCCACCACTGATATACACATTTGTTTTAAAGTTGTCCTTGAATACTGATGTTTGAAATGACCTTTTTTTCTATGCTCTTCATTCTCAGAAGTGATGACAAACATTTTTTGTAAATTTGCTGGTGATATTTTACTTTTAGCCTTAAACATAACACATAATATATGTAACTGTACTACCTCCTGTAGTTTCAATAAACCAGGATTAATAAATAATATGTTAGTGTGTTCTAGATAATCTACTTTATGAATAATCCTTATAGCTCTTTTCTGTAGTTGATACAATGCTTTTATGTTACTCTTATATGTGTTCCCCCACACTTCCACACAGTAGCTGATATATGGCAATATAAGTGCACAATACAATATACACATTGCCTTATAATCTAACACATATTTTACCATATTTAATATAAAAATACTCTTAGACATCTTTTTCCGTACATGTGCAAAATGAGATTTCCATGTCAGACCACATATCACTCCTAAAAATCTAAGTTCAGAAACCCTTTCAATATCAATTCCATCTATTGACAGTTTGATTGTTTCCTCCCTTTTCCTCTTTGAAAAAACCATCAACTTTGTTTTTTTTACATTTAGTGATAATTTATTGACATCAAACCATCTCTTAAGTTTAATAATTTCCTGTTCAATAATGTTTGATAATGCTTTTAAGTCATGTCTCGAACTGTAAAAGTTGGTGTCGTCCGCAAATACCGTATTTTTCGGATTATAAATCGCTCCGGAGTATACGTCGCACAGGCCGAAAATGCATAATAAAGAAGGAAAAAAACATACATACGTCGCACTCGAGTATAAGTCGCATTTTTGGGGGAAATTTATTTGATAAAATCCAACAACAAGAATAGACATTTGAAAGGCAATTTAAAATAAATAAAGAATAGTGAACAACAAGCTGAATAAGTATAAGTTATATGACGCATAAATAACCAACTGAGAACGTGCCTGGTATGTTAACGTAACATATTATGGTAAGAGTCATTCAAATAACTATAACCACATTACCACTACACAGCGGACTCTGATGCTCTTTTTGGTTCCGGTGGACTACACATCATCCACCTTAATGTGTACAGCCTCCCTGGAACCAAACTCGACCAAATCAGAGAAATGTTCCTCAACAAGAAGGTAAAAATCCTGTGTTTCTCTGAAAACAAATTAGATCAAAGTGTTTCTGACTCAGAGATAGAGAGATAACTTTCCATTTATCAGAAAGCACAGGAATAAACATGGTGGGGGTGTTTGTATGTATATTCACCAAGATATAAAATACATAACTCGCACTGATCTCAACCACAATGCCCTTGAATCTGTGTGGGCGGAAATCAAATTTTAAAACGCTAAGCCGGTACTGATAGGGACTGTTTACAGACCCCTAATCAGAGTGATTTCTATAGGGCTCTCGAGGAGTGCTTGGCTGGGGTAGACAACGTGGAGAAAATTATAACTGGAGATCTGAACACAGATATTCAACGCAGAGATGTGCCTGTCTTCAGATCCTACAGCAAGCTTTGTAATCTACACGGTCTTTCCCAGCTAATAACACTACCTACAAGGGTGTGTGATTCCACCCAATCAACCATAGATCTCATTCTCACTTCAGACCGGCCTAAAATAAAAAATAGTGGGGTCATGATCTGTGGTCTTAGCGACCACTATCTAACCTTCTGCACCCGCAAAATAGCTAAACCCAAAGCCAACGGCCACATAACAGCCCAATCCAGATCCCTTAAAAAATACTCCAGTGATAATTTCAACCTAAAATTAGGTGAGTGGGACTGGTCCCCTGTGCTCACAAGCAACCTGGTCGATGATGCTTGGGATCGCTTCAAAATAGCGTTCCTAACGATACTAAATGACATGGCTCCCGTAAGAACAGTCAGGATCAAAGCCCGCTCTGAACCATGGATTCAATCCGGACCTATTAGCTGCCATAAAAGACAGAAACAGAAAATACTCCGAATACCAAAATTGTAAAACAGAAGTAGATAAACAACCCAATAATAACCTCAAATCACTCCTTTCAACACTCAAAAAGCAATGCAATAAATTAAGAAAGAAGACAACCAACCTGACTAAATCCTTAAAAAAAAATTCCATTAACGTCAAAATAGAGGAAAACACAAATAAGCCACGTGAGCTCTGGAAAATCCTCAACAACCAGCTTCCTGATTGCAGCCAGAAACTAAAAACCAGACTCACCAACATCAACATCAAGGAGGGTGACTCCCTCATTACAGACAAAATGGAGGTAGTAAGCAGACTTAACACCTTTTTCAACAGCATAGCCACAACTCTAGTCAACAAGCTGTCCCACCACTCTGGTCGCTTTGGTGGAGAACACATTAAAGCCTTCTTCAGAAAGCTAGGAGTATTCAACAACAATTTCAAATTAGAAATGGTCTCAGCTGACGAGGTGCTTAAAAAATTGAGCGTGCTCCACCCAAACAAGGCCACCGGCCTTGACAATATCCCCTCCAGATTCCTCAGGGACTCTGTCACCACCATTGCCCCAATCATCACGCACATAATAAACCTCTCAATTACACAAGGCCAAGTAGCAAACGATTTCAAGATAGCAAGAGTAACTACCCTCTTTAAAAAAGGAAGCAAATTAGAACCTGGCAACTACCGACCTGTTTCTATTCTCAGTTCCATTTCGAAAGTAATGGAGAAAATAGTTTATGAACAGGTCGATAGTTACCTTGCCACTAATAACCTCATGTACAAATTCCAATCAGGCTTCAGAACTAACCACTCCACTGACACATGCCTTCTCTATCTGACCGACCACATCAAACATGAGGTGGACGCGGGCAAATACTGCGGCATGGTCATGCTGGAACTTCAGAAGGCCTTTGACACCGTTAACCACGCTATACTGTTAGATAAGCTCAGAGCAATCGGATTTGATAAAACCTCATCGAGCTGGATGCAATCTTACTTGGAGGGGAGGAAACAGGTGGTAGAGGTGAACGGCATTGTGTCCCCCCCCCCCCCCCCTCTCAGTAAGCTGTGGAGTCCCCCAAGGCAGTATATTAGGGCCTTTCTGTTCCTAATACACATAAACGACATGTCATCAGCATGCGACTGTGAATTGTTCTTGTTTGCGGATGACTCGGCCCTGCTGGTATCCGACAAGGACAAGTCACAGGTGGAGAAAATCCTCAGTGCTGAACTCTGTAGAATTTGCACCTGGCTCGCTGACAACAAGCTATCCATACACTTGGGTAAAACGGAATCCATCCCACATCAACCTTAAGAAAGTCAATGACTTCACTATAAAAGTGGGTGACATTGTTATCACCAGGAAAGATGAGGTCACCTACCTAGGTTCCATTCTAGAGGCTAATCTTTCTTGTGATAAAATGGCAACCAAGGTAATCAAAAAGGTCAACCAACGAACGAGATTTCTCTATAGAATCTCCTCTCTGGTCAACAAAAACACCATGAGGATTCTAGCGGGAACTCTCGTTCAACCCTTTTTCGATTACGCATGCACATCCTGGTAACCTAGCACCTCCAAAACCCTTAAATCTAGACTCCAAACATCCCAGAACAAGCTAGTCAGGTTACTTCTAGACCTCCACCCCAGATCACACCTCACTCCTACCCACTTCTCCAAAGTGGGCTGGCTCAGGGTGGAGGACAGAGTAAAACAACTTGCACTGAGCCTAGTCTATAAAATACGCTACACCTCCCTGATACCGAAGTACATGTCAAACTACTTCCTTAACGTAAATGACCGCCATAACCACAACACCAGGGGGAGCTCCACTAACCACGTTAAACCCAGATTCCGATCTAACAAAGGTCTTAACTCATTCTCTTTCTATGCCACATCAATATGGAATGCACTCCCAACAGGTGTAAAAGAAAGGGCATCTCTATCCTCCTTCAAAACCGCACTAAAAGAACACCTCCAGGCAACTTCAACCCTAAACTAACACCCTCCCTGGATTGTTAATAATCAAATGTTAATAATCAAATGTAAATAATCAAATGTAGATACTTTTTCTTATGCTTTCTGATCTCTCTCTCTATGTCCACTACTTGCTGTACATATCCTACCAAGTCAGTCCTACACTGTTTCAATGTCCATTTCTCTAAAGATGCAATTGTTGAAGACTGAAGTGTTGATATCAACCAAACCTAACCCCCCCCCCCCCCCCCCCCCGCCCCATCCTCATCCCACACCCCGGATTGTAAATAATGTAAATATTTAAATGTATATACTCTGATGATTATCTTGTGTGATGACTACCGTATTTCCTTGAATTGGCGCAGGGAATATAGTATTCGCACGTCTAGAATTACTGCCGGGTCAAACTCGTTTCTCAAAATAATTAACGCATGCTTGGCCTTATCGCCGGTTTATTATTGAAGCTGGATCAAATTCGTTTCGCAAAATATTAATTTTATTATCGCATGTCTGTAATTTTCGCCGGGTCAAACTCGTTTCGCAAAATATTTAGCATATGGCTAGAACTTCCACCGGGTCAAATTCGTTACGTCACGAGTGACGCATCTGTCCTCATTTTCAAAATGGAGGAAACTGCTTTCAGTAGTTTACAATCGCACAAAGGAAAAAAGATAAAGAGCTTTTCAGTAGGATTTAAGGTCCAAGCTATTGAATACCTGTACAGTATGCTAAAGAGAACAGTAAGCAGCTATGTTTTATTAATATACCGTAGCTGCGTGTGTGAAATACTGTATAAGTCATTAAATGACTCCCGCCTCCTGGTGGTAGAGGGCGCTGCCGCGCTAGTGATCCTTCTTGCGACTTCCGGTACTGCAGAAGAAGTGAACACACGCAGCAAGAGATTTTTTTTTCTGTCCTCTGCCTGAACTTTTAAAATGGAGGATTACATACATAAAATAAAACAGTTTTCTAAACTGGACTTTCAATCGAAGCAGGAGGTAATAATTAAAGGAATATCTCCATCGAAACAGAGACTTTTAAAACTGAAGAAAGAAAATAAGGAAGACTTCTATAAACAAGTTATCGATGCTTTTGGTCAGAAGGAGCTGCAAATGGACTCCATTTATAAGTACAGGTAAGACCATAATAACGTTTTTTTTAATTAAATGTGCTTTTCATGATGGTATGCTTACATCACACTCAAAGCGCACGCCTAAATTTTATGGATTCCTTTTGGTAAACGCCGGAGTGAGAAGAGGTTTTAAAATAATTACCGCATGCACGGCCATCCCGCCGGTTTCCGGTAAACGCAGGTGTGACAGGAGGTTTTAAATTAATTAACGCCCCTGCGGCTATTCAAGGAAATACGGTATATTATGAGGATAGTATATATCTGTATCATGAATCAATTTCAGTGGACCCCGACTTAAACAAGTTGAAAAACGTATTCGGGTGTTACCATTTAGTGGTCAATTGTACGGAATATGTACTTCACTGTGCAATCTACTAATAAAAGTCTCAATCAATCAATCAATCAATCAATCAATCAATCAATCAATCAATCAATCAACATATACAAACCCCGTTTCCATATGAGTTGGGAAATTGTGTTAGATGTAAATATAAACGGAATACAATGATTTGCAAATCATTTTCAACCCATATTCAGTTGAATATGCTACAACGACAACATATTTGATGTTCAAACTGATAAACATTTTTTTTGTGCAAATAATCATTAACTCTAGAATTTGATGCCAGCAACACGTGAAAAAGAAGTTGGGAAAGGTGGCAATAAATACTGATAAAGTTGAGGAATGCTCATCAAACACTTATTTGGAACATCCCACAGGTGAACAGGCACATTGGGAACAGGTGGGTGCCATGATTGGGTATAAAAGTAGATTCCATGAAATGCTCAGTCATTCACAAACAAGGATGGGGCGAGGGTCACCACTTTGTCAACAAATGCGTGAGCAAATTGTTGAACAGTTTAAGAAAAACCTTTCTCAACCAGCTATTGCAAGGCATTTAGGGATTTCACCATCTACGGTCCGTAATATCATCAAAGGGTTCAGATAATCTGGATAAATCACTGCACGTAAGCAGCTAAGCCCGCGACCTTTGATCCCTCAGGCTGTACTGCATCAACAAGCGACATCAGTGTGTAAAGGATATCACCACATGGGCTCAGGAACACTTCAGAAACCCACTGTCAGTAACTACAGTTGGTCGCTACATCTGTAAGTGCAAGTTAAAACTCTCCTATGCAAGGCAAAAACCGTTTATCAACAACACCCAGAAACGCAGTCGGCTTCGCTGGGCCTGAGCTTGTCGTGTCTGTGTTGATCATGTTTTTGTTTGGCCATGTTTTGCTTGGTTTTTGGACACTTTTTAGTTCTTGTCTTCACTCCCTTGCTTTGTCACCATAGTAACCATTAGTTTCACCTGGTTCACATCCTCATGTCACGCACCTGTCTCACGTTTTCACATTTTGAGTCATGCACCTGTTTTCACTAATCATTTCACTATTATTTAAGCCCATTGTTGCCAGGAAGTCAGCCTGGCGACATCACACTCTTGACTCACCCTCTACGCACCCTCATGCTGATGATCCATGCTGCTCTTTTTCATGCTTTTTCTTGTTCCAAGTAAGTTTTATTTATTCAGGCCATAGTTGTGCAAGTTTTGTTTTTTTGTCCATAGTTCTGCCTTTGTGCTAGTGTTTTATTTTCATAGCCACGTTTTGTACCTCCACTGTGAGCGCGTTTTATTTGTACTTTTTTGAGTTAGAATTAAATATGTATTCATCACGTCATGTCTGGTCCAAATCATTTGCACCACGGGAGAACAAACCACGCCATAGACCAAGCCTTGACAGAGCTCATCTAAGATGGACTGATACAAAGTGGAAAAGTGTTCTGTGGTCTGACGAGTCCACATTTAAAATTGCTTTTTGAAACTGTGGACCTTGTGTCCTCCGGACCAAAGAGGAAAAGAACCATCATCATTATAGGCGCAAAGTTGAAAAGCCAGCATCTGTGATGGTATGGGGGTGTATTAGTGCCCAAGACATGGGTAACTTACACATCTGTGAAGGCGCCATTAATGCTGAAAGGTACATACAGGTTTTGGAGCAACATATGTTGCCATCCAAGCAACGTTACCATGGACACCCCTGCTTATTTCAGCAAGACAATGCCAAACCATGTGTTACATCAACGTGGCTTCATAGTAAATGAGTGCGGGTACTAGATTGGCCTGCCTGTAGTCCAGACCTGTCTCCCATTGAAAATGTGTGGCGCATTATGAAGCCTAAAATACCACAACGGAGACCCCCGGACTGTTGAACAACTTAAGCTGTACATCAAGCAAGAATGGGAAAGAATTCCACCTGAGAAGCTTAATAAATGTGTCTCCTCAGTTCCCAACCATTTACTGAGTGTTGTTAAAAGGAAAGGCCATGTAACACAGTGGTGAACATGCCCTTTCCCAACTACTTTGGCACGTGTTGCAGCCATGAAATTCTAAGTTAATTATTATTTGCAAAAAAAAAAAAAAGTTTATGAGTTTGAACATCAAATATCTTGTCTTTGTAGTGCATTCAACTGAATTTGGGTTGAAAAGGATTTGCAAATCATTGTATTCCTTTTATATTTACATTTAACACAATTTCCCAACTCATATGGAAACGGGGTTTGTAGAACATGCTATACGTGTACCAAACAATCTGTTACTCCTGATCGCTAAATCAGATGAAATCTTCTTCCTCATTGTCGCTCCTGGTATGCGCCGCTTCCTTTCTTTCTGCTGCTCGATCGCTGTTTTCTGCTGCATATTTCACTACGTCCAGCTTGTAATCTGCAGTATATGATTTCCTTTTCGGTGCCATTTTTGTTCAGCCCTTCTCAGTTTTTATAAGTTACCGCCAATGTTGAAATGGTCCATTTTAATAGCTATGGACATAGCAGCAGTTAGCATCCCATGACCCACAATACACTTCTGCCATGACGCACAATGCACTTCTGCCATGACCCGCCCCTGCCAAATTCTTATGGGTTGACATGCATACTTGCCAACCCTCCCATTTTTAGCGGGAAAATCCCGGTATTCAGCGCCTCTCCCGACAACCTCCCGGCAGAGATTTTCTCCCGACAAACTCCCGGTATTCAGCCTGAGTTGGAGGCCACGCCCCCTCCATCTCAATGCGGACCTGAGTGGGGACAGCCTGTTCTCACGTCCGCTTTCCCACAATATAAACAGCTTGCCTGCCCAATGACGTCATAACATCTAGGGCTTTTAGAGAGTAGAGTGCACAACTGCGCACACAACAAGGAGACGAAGCAGACGAACGAGGAAATTACAGACATGGCGACGCCGTCGACGAGCAAGATGAAGAAATACGCTTGTAAGTTCCAAAATGAATGGAAACAAGAATTTCAGTTCATCCAGGACAGTTCGAAGGGGAAGGTGTATGTTGCCTGTAAATTTTGTAGAACATAATTCTCCATTGAACACGGTGGCCGAAATGTTATACTCATCATGAACGGAGAAGTTAAACAGGACAATACTGCCATCTAATGGATAGCCACCGGAACACTGAAATTCAAGTATTTATTTTATTCATATGTAAATAAAATTAAAAAAAAAAAAAAAAAAAAAAAATATATATATATATATATATATATATATATATATATGTATATATATATATATATATATATATATATATATATATATATATATATATATATATATATATATATATATATAAATATATATATATATGTATATATATATATATATATGTATATATATATATATATATACATATATATATATATATATACATATATATATATATATATATATGTATATATATATATATATATATATATATGTATATATATATATATATATATATATATAGCTAGAATTCCCTGAAAGTCAAGTATTTCATATATATATATATATATATATATATATATATATATATATATATATATATATATATATATATATATATATATATGTATATATATATATATATATATATATATATATATATATGAAATATATATGAAATACTCGAGTTGGTGAATTCTAGCTGTAAATAACCACGCCCCCCCCCCCCTCCTCTCTACCCCCCACCTCCCGATATTGGAGGTCTCAAGGTTGGCAAGTATGTTGACGTGTGAGTGACGATTGCTGATGTGTGTTTGACGATTGCTGACATTTGCTTCGTCTCTTACGCGAATGAGATAAATAATATTATTTGATATTTTACGGTAATGTGTTAATAATTTCACACATAAATTGCTCCGGAGTATATGTCGCACCCCC
The DNA here is from genome assembly GCF_033978785.1 of Entelurus aequoreus. Classification (NCBI taxonomy): domain Eukaryota; kingdom Metazoa; phylum Chordata; class Actinopteri; order Syngnathiformes; family Syngnathidae; genus Entelurus; species Entelurus aequoreus. The sequence continues at coordinate 52,497,420 of NC_084733.1, forward strand.
GGCCAAACTATGAAAAAAACTGTGATTTATAATAAGAAAAATACGGTAATACAAATTTCAATAACTTTGATACCTCACATATATCATTAATATATAATATAAACAATTTTGGTCCCAAAACCGAACCTTGTGGAATTCCACATTCAATCCTCATTTGTTCAGATGTATTACCCATAAAATCCACAAACTCTTGTCTATTATCTAAATAACTTCTTAGCCAGTCTAAAACTACTCCTCTCACACCAAATGAATGCAACTTCGAAAATAATATAGAATGATCTATAGTAGGGATGTCCGATAATGGCTTTTTGCCGATATCCGATATTCCGATATTAATTACAGATACTGATATCAACCGATACCAATATCAACCGATACTGATATATACAGTCGTGGAATTAACACATTATTACGCCTAATTTGGACAACCAGGTATGGTGAAGATAAGGTCCTTTTTAAAAAATTAAATAAAATAAGATAAATAAATTAAAAACAATTTATTGAATAAAAAAGAAAGTAAAACAATATAAAAACAGTTACATAGAAACTAGTAATTAATGAAAATTAGTAAAATTAACTGTTAAAGGTTAGTACTATTAGTGGACCAGCAGCACGCACAATCATGTGTGCTTACGGACTGTATCCCTTGCAGACTGTATTGATATATAATGATATATGATGTAGGAACCAGAATATTAATAACAGAAAAAAACAACCCTTTTGTGTGAATGAGTGTAAATGGGGGAGGGAGGTTTTTTTGGGTTGGTGCACTAATTGTAAGTGTATCTTGTGTTTTTTATGTTGATTTTTAAAAAAAAACAAAAAAACAAAAACGATACCGATACTTAGGGGTGTAGGGAAAAATCAATTCGAATTAGAATCGCTATTCTCACGTTGTGCGATTCAGAATCGATTCTCATTTTTAAAAAAATCAATGTTTTTATTATTTATTTATTTATTTAAAAACAAATAAAATATATATTTTTTTAAATTAATCAATCCAACAAAACAATACACAGCAATACCATAACAATGCAATCAAATTCCAAAACCAAACCCGACCCAGCAACACTCAGAACTGCAATAAACAGAGCAATTGAGAGGACACACAAACACGAGACAGAACAAACCAAAAGTAGTGAAACAAAAATGAATATTATCAAAAACAGTATCAATATTAGTTACAATTTCAACATAGCAGTGATTAAAAATCCCTCATTGACATTATCATTAGACATTTATAAAAAAAAAGAAAAGAAAAGAACAATAGTATCACAGTGGCTTACATATAGTATCGCATCTCATAAGCTTGACAACACTGTGTCCAATATTTTCACAAAGATAAAATAAGGCATATTTTTGGTTCATTTAATAGTTAAAACAAATGTACATTATTGCAATCAGTTGATAAAACATTGTCCTTTACAATTATAAAAGGTTTTTACAAACATCTACTACTCTGCTTGCATGTCAGCAGACTGGGGTAGATCCTGCTGAAATCCTATGTGTTGAATGAATAGAGAATCCTTTTGAATGGGGAAAAAATCATTTTTGAATCGAGAATTGTGTTGAATTGAAAAAAAAATCGATTTTGAATCGAATCGTGACCCCAAGAATCTATATTGAATCGAATCGTGGGACACCCAAAGATTCACAGCCCTACCGATAATTTAAAAAAACGATACCGATAATTTCCGATATTACATTTTAAAGCATTTATCGGCCGATAATATAGTGTCAAATGCTTTTTTAAGATCGATAAACACCCCTATAGTGTGTTTGTTATTATCAGTTGCTGTTGCTATATCCCCCATTATATTCATTACAGCTGAAGCAGTGGATCTATTGGTCCGGAATCCATACTGGCTCTCACTCAACAGCATGTTCTTTTCAATAAAACGGTCTAATTTTTCTACAAATATTTTTTCAATTATTTTAGAAAATTGTGACAGCAGTGACACTTGTCTGTAATTAGTAAATCTATGTTTATCTCCCGTTTTAAAGAGTATAATTACCTTTGCTACCTTCATTCTATTTGGAAAGGTCCCTGTTTGAAAATAAATATTAAAAACATAACTAAGAGGTTTGATGATACAGTCAATAGTCTTTTTCACAAGTATCATGTCTATACCATCACTGTCAGTTGATGTCTTATTTTTCAGTTTTGTTACCACCGATACAATTCAATTTTCACTAACATCTCCTAGAAGCATGAACTGTAGCACTTTGCTTCCCCCTCTCCATCCACTCTGTATATCTTTATGTTCTCCAATACTCTCTGCCAATTTGGGTCCAACATTCACAAAAAAAGAATTGAATCCATTTGCCACTTCATTCATGTTTTTTATCATCTTATTATACTCATTGATAAAATGGCTTGGTGGGTTTTTAGGCCCCAATGTTTTTTCCTATTACCTTGTTCAGAATATTCCAAGTTCCTTTTATATTGTTTTTTTATTTTTTACTATTAAATTATTATAATATTCTTTTTTAGCTTGTCTCATTATTGTTATCAATTTGTTTTTGTAAACCTTATATTTCGTTTCAGCATCATTTGTTATTACTTTTATGAAGTCTCTATAAAGTTTGTTTTTCTTTTTACAAGCATTCTGTAGTCCCTTTATAATCCAAGGCTTTTTATTGTAGCTGTCTCTTTGTTTCCATACATTCGGACAATGCTTTTCATACAATGATAAATATATATTAAGAAAAGCCTCATATGCAGCATTTGCCTCTACCACATACACCTCATTCCATTCTGCTTCAAATAAGTCCTTCCTAAACGTATTTATTGCCTCTTCAGTCCTTTTCCTTACATAGCAATGGGTTTTTTCCTCCCTCTTTCTATACATTGGACAGTCATAAGTAAGAAACACGGGTAAGTGGTCACTTATATCATTAATTACTACTCCACTTTTTATATTATTTTCTATGTCATTTATAAAGATGTGATCAATTAACGTTGCACAATTTGTCGTTATTCTACTGGGTTTGGTGATCAATGGATAAAGCCCTCTACTATATACCACATCCAAGAAGTCTCTTGTTGATTTATTTCTGGGTGAGCTTAGCAGGTCTGTGTTATAGTCGCCACACATGCATTTATTTTCCTTTACCTTACACAATAATTCTTCCAGACTATCATTAAATGCTTCTACCGTAGACCCAGGTGTCCTACAGTATATAAACACGTAACAATAAAATTTCTCTTCTTTTCTATGTCTACCTCCACAGTTACACATTCAAATAAATCATCGATTACCACTGTCATACATTCAATATGTCTACCTTTCAAGTCACAGTCAACAAACAGGGCCACACCTCCTCCCTTCTTGTATCTTCTACTACTATGATACAACTCATACCCGTCAATGGATAAATCGATACCTCTGTCTTTATCGATCCATGTTTCAGAAAGTGCTATTATTTTGTATTTGCCATTTACAGTCTTCAAGTATTCGTCAAGACAAGAGGAACCCAAAGCCAGGTGGCAAACCACAGTGCTGAGGGATCCACCGTTGCTGATGAAAGGCAGGTGGAGGACACAGTAGGGCCCTTGGTGGACGCCAATGCCTCTGAGAGTGGCACTGACGAAGACGCACACAGAACACAGAGCAACCCCAACAACCAGGAGCAAAGCCAGAGAGCAGAGAGGAAAGAACCTGGAAGGAGGCAGCTGGTCAAATGGCCTAAAGCAAACAAAGTTGCGGTCTGGCAGAAGCTGGACAAAGACCTCAGCCTTATCCTGGAGCACTCACTGCTGAATCGCATTGGAGACATCCTGTACGACGAATGCAGAGGCAGATTTGGAGTAGCTGCTGAAAAGCGGAAATCTGGCCTAATGCAGAAAGGAAGAAGAGAGAGAGAAATCGAGCAGTTGGTGAAGAGGCGGCGTCAACTCCGGAAACAGTGGAGGAAGGCAAGCAAGGAGGAGAAGGAGGGTCTGAAGCCACTGTGGGATGAGGTGAGAAAAGATCTTGCCGGCCTACGGAGGGCTGAGCGCATTCGCAAACGCAGAAGGCGGAAGGAGAAAGAGAGGAGTAACTTTTTCAAAAATCCCTTCAAGCATGCGAGACAGCTGCTAGAGGACAAGAGAAGCGGAAAGCTGGATATTACCAAATCTGAGCTGGAGAATCACATCAAGGAACAGTACAGTGACCCAGCAAAGTCAACTCCGCTGGGATCCCCTGGCTATGTTCCTCGCCCAGCTCCCCCAGCCTTCCTCTTTAATGCTGCTCTCCCCAAACTCAGCGAGGTGGCAGAGGTCGTACGGAAAGCAAGAGCTGCCTCAGCCCCAGGCCCCAATGGGATACCTTACAAGCTGTATAAGTACTGCCCAGGGGTCCTGAGACATCTCTGGAACCTGCTGAGAGTGGCCTGGAAAAAACAAGTCATCCCGTCAGAGTGGCAAAGAGCGGTCACAGTTTTCATCCCAAAGGAGCAGAACTCCAGTACAATCAGCCAGTTCAGGAGCATCGCCCTCCTAAATGTCGAAGGGAAGATGTTCTTCTCCATCCTGGCCAAAAGGTTGACCAGCTATCTCACAAGGAACGGGTACATTGACACCAGCTACCAGAAGGCAGGCGTGCCAGGCTTCCCAGGCTGTGTGGAACACTCTGCAGTAATATGGGAGCAGATCCAAAGGGCGAAGAGAGAGAGAGGTGACCTGCATGTCGTGTGGCTGGACCTTGCCAACACATACGGGTCTGTGCCCCACCAACTCATCGAGTTCGCCCTGGACTTCTTCCACGTACCAGCCTGCATCAGAGCCCTGGTTGCCAAGTACTTTGGAGACCTCCAGATGTGCTGCACTCATCAGGACTTCACAACAGGCTGGCAACAGCTGGAAGTAGGCATCGCCATGGGATGTTCAATCTCTCCCATCCTGTTCGTTGCAGCCTTCGAGATCATCCTCATAGGGGCTAGGAAGATGGTCGGAGGAGTGAAACTGCCTTCAGGACAGAGGCTACCAGCAGTGAGAGGCTACATGGATGATATCACCACCATACTTCAGACAGCAGCATGTACAACAAGACTGCGGAAGAGGATCGACGAGCTTGTGGGCTGGGCGAGGATGAAGATCAAACCCCCCAAATCACGCAGTCTGTCTATCAGGAAAGGAGTCAGAAGTGACAACACCATCTTTGTCGCGGGCGGTGAGAACATTCCATTGCTGACAGATCAACCTGTTCGTAGCCTGGGTCGCACCTACACAGCAGAGCTCTCTGACAGGCAGATGGGGGAGACGGTGAGGAAGCAGCTCGCAGATGGCCTGGCCAAGATCAATCAAAGCCAACTCCCTGGGAAGTACAAAGTATGGTGCTACCAGTTCATACTGTACCAAAGGGTGATGTGGCCACTGAAGATGAGCAAAATCCCCTCCTCAGTGGTAAGCAAGATGGACGGGGTGGCAAACTCGTTCATCAGAAAGTGGCTGGGACTACCAAGGTGCCTCTCAGACGTAGGCCTCTTTGGTAGGAACGCTCTTCAACTACCACTGCGATCCATCAGCCTGGGATACAAGCAAGAGAAGGCTCGGCTGGTGCTGGAGCTGAGGGAATCCACTGACCAGCTGGTGAGAGCAGCAGGCACCCAGATAAGAACAGGAAGAAAGTGGAAAGCCCAAGAAGAGGTCGACACGGCGATCTGCAGGCTGAAGCACCGTGAAGTGGGCGGCAGAGTTCAGGAAGGTCGAGCAGGCCTTGGGAGGGGCGAGGCTCCCTTGTTCTGGTCAAAGGCTTCCAAAGAAGACCGGAGAGCCATGGTGGTGGCAGAAGTGGCAAGAAATGAGCAGGAACACCTAAACATCAAAGCGGTGTCCCAGGGCCAGCAAGGTCGTTGGATATTGTGGGAAGGTCTCACAGACAGGACGATGTCATGGTCTGACCTGTGGAAGATCCCCCAAGCCAGGCTCAGCTTCCTGATCATAGCAACGTACGACACCTTGCCTTGTCCCCGAAACCTCCACCAATGGTTTGGTGCCGAGGAGACCTGTCCCCTCTGCAACACCATCAACGCAAGCCTCCAGCACATCCTGTCGGGCTGCTCGACAGCGTTGTCGCAAGGCCGCTACAGATGGCGACACGACCAAGTCTTGAAAAAGTTGGCAGAGGTGTCAGAGACCTGCAGAAAGGAGGCAAATAGCAGACCTTCCGCTCCAGCCAGACATCTCATCCAATTCGCGAGGGCTGGGGATGGTGCCAAACACCCCCACCAGAGAGCTACAGCAAGACTCCTCTCACCAGGAAATGAGTGGAGCATGAGGGTCGACCTGGGGAAGCAGCTCCAGTTCCCCAGGGAGATCGTCGAAACATCGCTACGGCCAGACCTGGTCTTCTGGTCAGAGGCTTGCAGGACGGTTCTTCTGGTCGAGCTCACTGTCCCATGGGAGGGGGGGTTGGAGGCTGCTTATGAGCGGAAGCGAGCCAAGTACTCTGACCTGGCAGCAGAGTGCAGGGAGGCTGGCTGGAAAGCCGTCATCTGCCCTGTGGAAGTGGGGTGTAGGGGCTTCGTGGGTTCCTCAACTGCCCGCCTACTCCGAGACATTGGATGCACAGGAGCGGGGCATCGGAAAGCCACGAAAGAGCTGGCCGAGGAGGCGGACAAAGGCAGCTTCTGGCTATGGCTAAGGAGGAAGCATAAGAGTTGGGGGGCAAACACCTAGGACATAAGCAGGGGGTGGCAGGGAGACATCCCTGCCATCGCTCCGCCACCATGAGACGTTCTGGGGTTAAAGGAGCGAAACGTTGATGAATGGTGGTCCCCAGCTGATGACCCGTTTATGCCCACAGAGGTGTTCGGTGAGGTGTCACAGCACACCTGTCAAAAGGCACTGGAGGAGGTGCGTCAGGCAGCAATGCCCAGCAGGAATTCCATCACCTGTATCTTGATATGTCAATCTTCGAGTAATTAGCATATAAGCTTCTGCAGTTGAAACGTATTAAAGAAAATGTATTACCTAAACTAACATTGGCATTAAATTGTTCCTCTGTGTAGTAGTCACAAGTAGCATTGATTGAGTTGAACAGATGGTTTTCTGGGTCAACATCATATTCAAAGTCATATGATTTATAGTCCGTGTATTCAACTCTTGAAAACTACTGATTCTCAGTTGTCTCACCTTCTCGCCGTCTCCAGCCAAGGATGAGCCATGTCAGTCATAAGCCTAGCAGGTCTCATCTATATTGATCCAAGTCGCGGAGCTCTCGAATCGTGACAACTTTGGCTTCTTCATATGGTCCATTTAGCCGAATCATGATTTTGCAGTTCCGTGTCCATGTTGCTTGTATCTTGTTTTCTTTTCTGAGGATGCGTGCTTATCTTGCAATGTCGGCGTTCTTTGTAAGATGTTCATTGATGTAAACCCCAGTTCCCTTCAGCTTCCTTCCCTGCCGTAGTAACTCCGTCTTATGCTTTCGATTCACAAACCCGATCACAATGGCTGGGTTGGTTCTGCTGTCCTTCCTGGGGATAGTATGGCATGCCGAAATGCTGCCACTTTGAAGAATCATGTTCTTACTTGTGAAGAAGTTAATTACTTGTTGTTCAAGTGTCTCAAGTTCGTCTGCCGGGGCTTCGGCATCCTTGTCAACGTCCCTGCCGCGAGTCTCGGCCACTCTTGCATATGTTCGATGTTTGATTTCCAATCCGCTTATAATCAGATCGTCCATTCTGGTGTACTGTTCAAATTCGTCAATTCTTGCTTCTAGGTTGACAATTTTCTTGTCTTTCTCCTTGTTGATGTTTTTCAGCATTTTGATTTCGGTCAACAACTCCATGAGTGTGTCCTGCTGTTTGGCCACTGTCCTTACATCCTCCGACAGGGAGTTAAGAGATTTTCTGATCTCCTCCACGTCTTCCTCGAGTTTCTTGTGTTTCACACTCCTTTTCTTGATTCACTTGTTTTTTTTCTTAGTTTCAGTTCGGTTTCTTTACTTGCTAAAACTCACAAGCTAAATTACCGAGACGCGTCGGGGCGTTTAAGGGGTTAACAATGAGAAACCTTGGGCGACCGGTGCAATGGACGTCGAGTGGATCTAGCATAATATTGTGAGAGTCCAGTCCATAGTGGACCATCCCGTCGTAGTAGTCTTTGCCATTAAGTTGGCCAGTCTTTTATTTTGTTGAGCCATGCTTAAATCTCAAGTATTGCACGTATCACACATGATTGTAACATGTATTTTAGTTGTAGTTTTGATTACCAAATTTACAAGTGTTGTTATTGTCATGTTAAATCGCTACTTTTAATCGGTAGAATGTCTACGACAAACCCTACATAAATTAGCATTGAGCTAGCGCATATTGAAAAGTGGAGCCCTGCTGTACTCTTGCTTTGTTGGCATGGACAACTAAAACATTACCCAGAGGCAGTCCGGCTGATTCCACTCCGCAAGTTCAGAGTCTGCAACCGGATGTGATGTCATGTGCAACAAAGGTATCAAAATATAGCACCGTTACCGGTACCTCGTAGTACCAACTAGAGGTGGGAAAAATGATCGATTCTCTTAAGCATCACGATTAGAATGTGGGCGATTCATGAATCTTTAGACAAATGTCCAAACATCGATTAATTACGGATGTTAAATACAGTAACACAAACGGTTCTAAAATGTGGCATTAATGCTAATAATCTGCCTTAAACTAATGATCGGCCCTAAGCCATTTTAATGTGAAGTAGTGAAACAAGAAAATAATAAATGCTACACTTGTACACTTCAACAGAACGCATACTTTATATATCTATATTTATATTTACAGTATATATATATATATATATATATATATATATATATATATATATATATATATATATATATATATATATATATATACTTATTTATATATATCACTCACAGCGCATGATCTGTTTATGATCATGCTAAGTGATCAATTTGCTAAATGGCGCTGTTGGTCTTCGATTCATTTTGTAAGTGAATGGAAAATAAACCTAGTTCCATTGTAAGCCCATCAGCAGTGCCATTAGGTGATAACCTTCACTCATGTTTGCCACTGTGTCTTTGCCAAACGCTGTAGTTGAAAGGTGACACTAAATAAATTGGGTTCCTCAACCTAAAACTGAAATTGTATCTGACGGCAGTCGTTTGGCTGGTTGGCCAAATACATCATACTGTCACAATGTTGGCAGATGGAACCTATTAAATGCCATTAGTGGCCGTGCATTAGGACGAGGCCAATTGTCCTTGTGCAACATGTACTGTACATGTATACACTGTTAGTGTTTTAGCAATGTGTGCTTTGAGGTGCATGAGAAAACGACTCCTTCTCAGCATGCAGTCACTTGCATTTGGAGAAAAGCTTGCTTTAAACCCATTCTGCATTCTCTCTCTCTCTCTCTCCCTCCCTCTCTCGCTCTTGATTGTGTTGCTGGAAATGACGACTTCCAGTGCATGTCAATGAAACTAGCATTCAAGTGCATCTCAATATCTGTATCACAGGAACATTGTCTGATATCCTGAGGGATCCTCCTTTTTCTGTCACTCCCTTATCGTGACCCAGTAGGTACACGCTTCAAAGGACCTCTCCAGCTGACGTGGCTGATAAACAAGACAGCTCTGATGGAAAGCAACTTGTGTCAAGCTGATGTCGCCCGTGACCCTCTTTGGCCCCCTTGTCCCTGTTTGTGACACTATGGTGACAGTTCCTCTCAAGGGAGGAGTCTCCGACCTTTTCTTAACTAATGGATCCTTCATCATCCCCTGTGCCACCAGCACGAGCCCTGTGTTTATTGCTCTTTATTTTAAATTAAATCCACAGCCACGGCCATCTATCATGGTCGTCCATGACCTTTACTGGGGGTGCCGCCTTGGACCCCAGAAGGCAGTGTGTATGTTTTTAAAACAGGGAAAAAACACTAGAAAAGACAATATGGGCTTTTTAACACATCTGATATAGGGAGTATTTTGCAGAACAAAACAGATAATTGGTATGATTATATACAGCACAGGTATCCAAAGTGTGGACAAAGGGGCATTTGCGGCCCACATTTTGAGTTTTATTGGCCCGCAGCATATTGCTGGAATAAAATCTAACAAAAAAAATACATACAAATTTAACAAAAAAGAGCAAAAAGCTGAAAAAAATGAAATGTTGTTACTAATAACTAGGGGTGTCCTGATTGGATAGTCCGGATCGGATTGTCTTGACTCTGAAATGTCCGATATAGGCTCCAATACAAGCAGTCATACAGCGTGTTCACTCGTACAAAGATAGTCAGCCAGTTAACAGCTAAATGTCCTCCAATAAGAACACAAGGTGGGTATTTTCTTGTATTTAGTGACGTTATTGTCATGTCTGTTGATCATGTTTTTGTTTGGGCCATGTGTTGTTTGTTTATTGGACTCTTTTTAGTTCCTGGTTGCACTTTCTTGTTTGTTTGTTTCCATAGCAACTCATTAGTTTTCACCTGTCCTGTCACGCACCTGTTTCACGTTTTGAGTCACGCACCTGTTTTCACTGATCATGTCACTATTTAAATCTGTCTGTTTCTGTTGTTCGTCCTGGCGACATCACATTCATGCTCCACACTTATGCTCTGCACTTTATGATCACTCTTCTTCATGCCATGTTCACCGTTCTATGCCAAGTAAGTTTCATGTTTAACGTTCTCCGCCTTTCTGTCAAGTTTTTTACCTCCACTGTGAGCGCTTTTTGTTTATACCCTTTTGAGCCTTTTGAGTTAACATATTAAACATGTCCTCACCTGCACGTCGTGTCCAGTCAAGTCGCTTTGCACCTCGGGAAAACAATCCACGCCAAAGTCCAAGTCGTGACAGTTATTACAAAAGGCAAACATGATAGGCTATAATAGCTACTAGGAACTAACAGCTACACAAAAGCTAAGCACACTAGCACACAAACTAGACTTAGGCAATAAGTGTCCTCAATTCAGTTCGTCACAAATAGTCTGTGACGCCCCCCTCTTTTGAACTTTGCGCATACAACAATCTGGATGATTCTTTGCCTCTTTGGTCTGGAGGACACAACGTCCACAGTTTCCAAAAAAAATTTGAAATGTGGACTCGTCAGACCACAAAACACTTTTCCACTTTGCATCAGTCCATCTTAGATGAGCTCAGGCCCAGCGAAGCCGGCGGTGTTTCTGGGTGTTGTTGATAAATGGCTTTCACTTTGCATAGTAGAGTTTTAACTTGCACTTACAGATGTAGCAACGAACTGTAGTTACTGACAGTGGTTTTCTGAAGTGTTCCTGAGCCCATGTGGTGAAATCCTTTACACACTGATGTCGCTTTTTGATGCAGTACCGCCTGAGGGATCGAAGGTCCGTAATATCATTGCTTACGTGCAGTGATTTCTCCAGATTCTCTGAACCTTTTGATGGTATTACGGACCGTAGATGGTGAAATCCCTAATTTTTTTGCAATAGCTTCCTTGAGAAATGTTGTTCTTAAACTGTTCGACAATTTGCTCACACATTTGTTCACAAAGTTCACACCCTCGCCCCATCCTTGTTTGTGAATGACTGAGCATTTCATGGAAGCTGCTTTTATACCCAATCATGGCACCCACCTGTTCCCAATTAGTCTGTTCATCTGTGGGATGTTCCAAATAAGTATTTGATGAGCATTCTTCAACTTTCTCAATCTTTTGTGCAACTTGTGCCAGCTTTTTGAAACATGTTGCAGGCATCAAATTCCAAATTAGCTAATATTTGCAAACGTTGAATTGAATATAGGTTGAAAATGATTTACAAATCATTGTATTTTGTTTTTATTTACGATTTACACAACGTGCCAACTTCACTGGTTTTGGGGTTTGTAGAAATGGCAACAGCAGAGGATGCATGTGCATGTACGAGCCAGTCTGCCCCACAAATATGGGGATCGAGAAAAAGAAGAAACTCCAGCGTCGGACTCCATTAGTGGACTCATCAAATATATGGAGATATCCGCTAACGTCACCAATGGAAAAAAACATCACAAATGGGCAAATTCCAAATGGCTCGTTTGGAGTAAAGATAAAGGAAGACAAGATTGTTTTATAAATATCTCTGCCATGCCTCCATTGTTTGATTTCAAATTTGTGGGGCTTATGCCGATTCCAAATTCATGCAGGTACCAATACGTAAGAAAAAATGGCTTTGCATAATAAGTCCCCTTTAATGTTAATACGGATACAGTGATACAATGTGGTTCCTTGTCCAGCATCACTGCATAGCCTACTGTAGTGCTGCATCCCTCCTCTAGGTATGGCAAGGCAAAAAAGGACCAACAATGAGTTTATACACAATTTCTGGAGCAAAGACAAAACAATATAGAGAAGGAAGTGTACACAAGCCGTTACCTGTTTAGAATTATTGACATTTGCTTGGAAAAATGTCACATTAAATGAGTGAAGGGATACGCACAGGTGGGGTTGTGTTTATGACTGGCAAATGAAGAGGGCAGCATTATCAAAGAGCAAATGTTGTTTTTAAAGCCGGTTTAATTGGGAGTTATGTTTTATTGATCAGAGCTGATCAAAAGGCATTAATAAATCATGTTATTTTCGAATACCTGTATAACGGTAGTTCAGCTGAGATATGCTCATTTCAAAATTTGATTTACAGCCCTGAAATTGTGTTATTGTTTTCACCGTTTGACCAATTAAAAAGTCTGTGAGTGTGTCACATCTAGGTTGCCAGTTACGCACCACCCTCTTCGTCGAGCAACTGCCACTGGTAAAGTTACTAAACATGTCAGACCTTAGTAAATCTAAAATGTCTCGTTACGATTCATGACAAAGCCAGGAACAAAACGAGGATTTGTATCGGGGATGTCTTTGAAAGATGGAGACCATTGAAGGCGGAGAAGATTTTTTTCATCTGATGCCAAACTTGCTAATTTCCTTATTGATAGGTAGGGATGATGTTCGAAACCGGTTCTCCCGGTTGTTCGATAAGAAAAGAACCGTTCGATAAGAAAAGAACCGATTCCATGGACTCAAATCCCTTTTTTTAATTTATTTTTTTATTTGTATTTTTATTTGTTTTTGTCCTGTCCAGCTTCTCAGGCAAATCATATAGTTGATGTAGATGCCCATATCGGCTGTTCAGATTTACTTTACAAAAGAGAAGGGTAGGATACTTCTCTTGTTGCCTTATTTGTATTTGACTTTATAAAATGTACTTATATTATCATTTGATGCAGCCGGGCCGGAGCAGGAGGGGATAGAAAGAGAAAAAAAGGAAGACAGAGGGGGAAATTGTGGGGACAAGAGGGGGATTGGACAGAGAGACAAAAACAACAGCAAACACAACAATAACAACAACAACAACAACAACAACAACAACAATAGAGCAACATCAGCAAATACAATATGTACAAATATGATGGTAAAAGTGATAGCAAAGAAGCAATTAACGAAATAAATAATAATACAGAAATGACAATGAGCATTATTACACTACAAATGGAGCAATACAAATACCAATATAAATAGCGCTATTGATAACGAACAATACCAATAATTTACCTCTATTATCAACAATACAGTTGTTCAAATACAACAATACATATATTCGTAATGATAACTAGAGATACAAAAGAATGCAGAAAATGGAGGGGAAGAAAGAGAGGCAACCTATATTAACATTGTGGATTGTTATAGTAACAATAAGTTAAGCTTTGTCAGTGTGCCATGTGTTACCCAGTTTCCCCTAGAGCAACAACGTTAATATATGTTTGATGAAACGTGATTATGTGCATGATTGTGTGTATGCATATGTACTTGTATATGTACAGAATGTGTATATGTATGTTTGTACAGTGAATGTATATGTACAGTATGTGTATATGTATGTTTGTACAGTGAATGCATATGTACAGTATGTGTATGTGTATGTTTGTACAGTGAATGTATATGTACAGTATGTGTATGTATATGTTTGTACAGTGAATGTGCGTGTGGATGTACGAACTTTGAGTATGTAGGTATGTACTGTATTTGTGTATGTATGTGGGAGCGTAGGTATCTATGTACGTATGTATGTATGAATAATGGTATGTATGTGAGTATATGTGTATTTGTATGTACAATATATTTGACTCCCAGTGTGTGTGGGAGCCAGAATATGGCTCCAGCCACCCAGAGAGCCCAACCCACAAACAGCAGGTGTGGTGCCCAGGGAACCAGGGCATATAGGGAATATGTACTTCACTGTGCAACCTACTAATAAAAGTCTCAATCAATCAATCAATGGGCGAATCAGACATGTAACACGTTTGTGGTGATGTTAGCCCGTTCGGGGCTAATTGTGCTACCGTAACTAAACTCCACGGCGAGCACAACACCTAAATCCCGTCCCACAGGAAATGCCCTGTGACACGTCCCCAGGAAATGACGTACCTCAGTCATTAGGCGGCAGATACAGAAGCAGCAACAACAATGGACCGGAAAAAACGTCTCAAGGCATGGCTTCATTTTACAAAAAAATACGACAAGGAAACGGCTATCTGCAATTATTGCCAGGCTTCGCTCTCATGTAAGGGGGGGAAGTACAACAAGCATGTTGAAACATGTTCAGGCCGTACATAACCTGAAGTTTAGAAAAAGGTGTCGTGGAGAAGCAGCGACAGAGATGACGAAGCAAACCCCTCTTCCTCTGCTTCAACCTACAGCACCAATTCCAGTGATAGTGCTGGTGAGTAACTAACGTTAACTGTTGCCGGTTAATTTTCATATCTGCTCACTCTTAGCCTTTAGGCTAAAATAACGTTACCTCTTATGTCAACGAGGACTGCAGTAATGTTAGCTAGACTAACGTTACCTAAGCATAGTCAGTGGCTAATGGTAACGTTAACGTTAGCCTTTTTGTATGTGTCTGATAACGTTAACGTTATCTTGTAGCCTACACCACTCCAGAGTTTGAAGGTCTGTCTAATAAACTAGTGCTTTCTTTCTTTCTTTAGTTTATTTCGTACATGAACACACATACATCATAACACATCACAGTTTCATATCATTTCACTTTACATCATGTCTGAAAAGGAGTAGGAATGATAAATAAATGATAAATGGGTTATACTTGTATAGCGCTTTTCTACCTTCAAGGTACTCAAAGCGCTTTGACAGTATTTCCACATTTACTCATTCACACACACATTCACACACTGATGGCGGGAGCTGCCATGCAAAGCGCTAACCAGCAGCCATCAGAGGCAAAGGGTGAAGTGTCTTGCCCAAGGACACAACGGACGTGACTAGGAAGGTAGAAGGTGGGAATTGAACCCCAGTAACCAGCAACACTCCGATTGCTGGCACAGCCACTCTACCAACTTCGCCACGCCGGAAGGAGTAAAGCTTATTTAATCCTACCTCTTTCCCACTTCAAAGCGTTTACAAATATATACATCATTTACTGACCTTTTTAGAATATAATAATATCTGTGAATTAGTATATACAACAGTTTTGTAATATGTAATTAATTAATTCAGTCATTATTAATATACTGAGATGAAGAATATCTTAGGAAACTTAAGGAGCCGATCGAGATGCTGGTGCAGTTTTACTTAGCCATCATCGAGTCCATCCTCACCTCCTCCATCACAGTGTGGTTCCCCGGCGCCTCAGTCCAGGATAAGCATTGACTGAAGCGCATTGACGTGCTGTTGAGAAGGTGATTGACTGCAAGCTCCCATCCCTCCAGGATCTGTTCTCATCCAGGACCAGGAGGCATGTGGGTCAAATCACAGCTGACTCTTCCCACCCTGGACACAAACTATTCTCCCCTCTCCCCTCAGGCAGGAGACTACGGTCCATCCAGACCCACACCTCCCACCACCTGAACAGTTTTTTCCCCTCGACCATCAGGCACATGAACAATAACAAGATCTGATAGCTCAGTTACAGCTCTTTTTATTACCAAATCTGTGTTATATGTGTTTTATGTTGCACGATTGCACCAAGAAAAATTCCTAGTTTGTGAACCCGTTCTCAAACAATGGCAATAAAAACAATTCTGATTCTTATTCTGATCTTATTTTCAATAAGGTTGAAAGTATTTCTCATAATTGTTCTTTGTACTTTGTAAGCACTATTAATTTTGGATGTGGATCATATCAGTACAATGTTTAACTTCATTACTTAATCCATTCCATCATTTAATTCCACATACTAATGCTAAAGACTTAATAACAGACACCCTAGTCTTCACATTCAGCTAATTTCCCCCCTAATTCTATGCTGTGTATGTCCCTCATTTTCCCTCCAGGACAAGGACGTGCAGTCATTCATGGAGGAGGCCACACTGATGGACCCCAGAAGGATGTTCCAATAGCAGCAGAAGTGCACTTTTTGAAGAGCTGTATTATTTTCAGTTTCGTGCCCAAGGAAATTATTTTATTTAACACTATATTATTATCCATACACCTATAGTGATCACAGAGACAGTTACTGTATATATTTGTTTTTCTGAAAAATCCCACTTAATATACTTTGGGTAACAACAGTCAATATTCATTTATTTTATTTTATTTTTAGGGGGGTAACAACAGTCAATATTTCTTTATTTATTTAAAAAAAAAAATTTTCTTATAAAATAAAAGTGAGCTTTTGTTAAACCAAATATTGTGTTTTTTTCCCATATACTGTACAACAACCTGTCTGGATTCGATAAGAGAATCGATAAGAAATCGGTTCGATAAGAGGATTCGATAATGAGCTCGAACTCGATAATTTCTTATCAAACATCATCCCTAAGTCAGGCATTTACGTTTTCTTATTACTTGTAATAAATGGAAATGGACATTTCGTATGTAAACTATATTGTCAAATACAGTCTATGATCTTGTCTAACTAAGCTAGTCTGTTCGTGCAACAAATGCTTAGTTTAATGGTGCTCAGCTTCTAGTGTAATGCTTAGCATGCTAGCCTGGTCAATGACACATTGACATACAGGCTTGGCTGCTTATCTGGCAACCTCAGTCATGGACAGTGGGAGGGGACTACATAATTTTGACAGTGATTGCAGTACCATTTCTGGCCACATTACTGCACATGGCTCCTTTAATAACTCAAAGGCTGGATTTTGTCCAAGCAAAGTGGATACTTTTTTTAATATCATGGCAGGAGTGACGTTTACCTATGTGTGCACCAAAAATGTAAAGTCTAAAATGTGAGGGTGCTGTAAACATTTTTGAAACACTGCTGTGTGCTTTTAATATAAATGATGTTGATTTTGCATGCAGTGTTACTGTCGATGCCACAATTATATGTAGTAGGTATTTTTCTATATTTCGTGTATTGAACAAATGATTTTGATTATACAGTGGAATCTCAATTTTTCTAACTTTATGAACTGGATTCATAAATAGAAAAGTATGTATATTGAAGAAAATTTCTCCATGAGAAACAATGTAAACATGAATATTGGGTTCCAGTCTTGACAAAAAGTCCATACTTTTTTAAATATTGTATAGTATGAACACAATATGAAGCACTATACAATACTGTAACAAACATACCAAGAGAGGGAAAGATCAACTTTCTATTTAATAACAAAGTTAAAACCACAACGAGCTGAACTGTCCTCATTTTTCAGCCAGCCGCCCTGCTGACACCCACACCCACACACACTTCCATTAGCTCTGTGGTGCACTCACAGTTGAAAATCACAAAACTCCTTAACTTTAACAGCCAGGTCACTTCAATGATTAGAAATAATAGATACAATCCACTTAACCTTGTTGGTTAATCTTTGTGTGCAGAGGAATACGGTGTCGACAAAACTGTGGATACTTCCTAAATGTTTCTAAACACACATTGCTTGTCAATTGCTTTCTTTGGACTCATACTGAGCAAGCAAAACTAGGAAAATGTTGTAAAAAGGCTTAACACACTTAAACCACACAAAGTAGCACAGCAACTAACGACAGCACTGTTCTGCTGACTGAATGAGCACTAGAGATTGATCAGCCCACCCACAATGGATGTGCTGCCTGGCACAAAATGGCTGAGCTGCGGGCACACATTAGGTTGGTGAAACGTTCGCAAACTGAGACACGGTTCGTACAACAAAGTATGTTTTATATGGCATGTGGTTCGTAAATCGAAAAAATTCATACAATGAGGTGTTTGTAAATCAAAGTTTCACTGTAATTCTAAATAAACATATTTTATTAGATTGATAAGTAAATTAAGATGGTAGTTTTCCCCAAAACAAATTGCAAGGGTTGCACTTGCACTCTTTGGGTTGTATAGATTCATACATGCAAACCAACAAGTGGCACTAGAACATGCTATTCTCCCTGCCACTCACACACACCATTGATTTAGAGAGATGCATTGCCGAAAAAATGTGGCTTAAGGCAGTGCTTCTTAACCATAGGGCTGGGCCCATTTCTGGGGGCGCTTGCGGCCCAAGAAGAAAAACATATCTCTTTCTCAGCTGTGGTTTCGTATGTACTCAGTTGTAATAAACGTTTCCACCACTGGTGGCAGTAATGACAATATCAAACAAACAGAAGAAGTCTGGAGCTAAAGTCATAGAGAAGTTTCTTAAGTGTAAAAATTATGACTAAAGTGGTGAAGCTGAAATTTGATTTGCATTTTGCATTTACTTTATTTCTATTGACAATTTAGTTAATAAACATATTCAATATTATTTCAGTTTATTTTAACACAACATAATCATATGTTAGTAATTTTTTTGTTAATTGAGTCTGTTCTTATACAGTATATTTCATTAGTACTTATTTTTCGAGTAAGCCTGACCTAAGCCTAAGGTTTATGTGTTTAATAAATAGTATATGTGTGTGTTGAATAAATAATATATACCATTTGACAAGGTTGTAAACTATAAGAAGGTTATACGTAATTATTTAATACGATTAAAATCAACAGTAAGATAACTAATTTACTGCTAATGTTTGAAAACTTGGGCCCCAAAGTCAAAAAGGTTAAGATCCCTGTGATGATCTGTCACTTCACGTCTGGTTATGTTTCCTTAGTTTGTGTTTATTTCCTGTCTGCGCTTATATTTTTGTTCCACCCGCGCTCATTTCCCTCACCTGTCCCTGATTGGCAGCCTGGCACATCTGTTTGCAGTTGCCAATCAGGCTGTTATTCATGCCTGCCTCGCTTGTTCGACAGGGCTCGAGGATCGGCTATGTTACGAGCATTTTTGCTGCATGCATGACTGCTCCTCTCTTGTGTTGAGTATAATAAAAGACTCATACCTGCACGTTGTCCTCCTGTCTCCTGCATCTTGGGGTCACAACTACTACAGCCATGCCCATTCCTGACAATCCCTTGGCTAAAGGGGCATGTAAGCAATGATGGAGGTGGAATTATGATACAAATTTTAGGATAATAGTGATCAATGAAGACCAAACAACTGTCAAGCAGCCGAGAAATGTGAAGTTTTTTTTTATGTAGCAATCTAACTTACGTTTTGTTTTTCATTCAATCAAAAATATGGCATTTCAGAATTTTACAACAATACAATGAGTACATTTCACACCTTATGTTTCTTTTGAGATGAATGATTTAGAATCTCAATGTGCCAATATGTCAATATCATCTCTAAAGTGAAAATGTAAATTTTTGCTTTTTATCAAAGTCCTGAATCTGCAAAAACGCTGATCACTGTTGTCCTTCTGTCCGTGCCGAGTTGGAGCGTGCCACCGTACAGCAGAAAGTACTCATTTCCCCTGACGCTGCCGTGATAGCACATCACCTTAGAGAGGACTCCCCCAGCGTTTCCTACAATCTGACCTCCAGGCGAGTGCTTCCTCCCTTTCCTCGGCATTACCTTGTTTCTACTGTTCATCAGCACCTTTAATATTTGGTGCTGTTATTTATGTGGTGGCCTGCAGATAATTTCAGTTGACTGTGTCCTTGCATGAAGAGGAGTGTCTAAGCGAGTGATGTAATGATGAGCAGGATACTGTAAACATCAGCTTTAATTATGTGTCCTTTTGCAAATGGTCCCGAACAATTTTTTTATCCCTTTTTTGTGTTTGTATTTGCACACATTCAAGGTTAAAAGCACAGCATTTACTGAAATTACAAGTGAGCGGGGTTTTTAGACTACTCTCTTTGGAAAAAGGAATCTGAGAAATTACATAATTACATTATGTATTTCAAGTGTTTGAATGCATTTTTTTTCTGTGGTAAAAAATTATTCAAAAAGCCCAATTTGCAGTGCTTTCACTGGTGAAATGCTGATCTGTCTGTAAATGGATGACAGCACTGTATGCACAATGGGACTTGAAATTATGGCTGGCAAAATGATGTACATTTATCAGCTGGGCTGTGGATTATTATGTCTATCACTGCAAATCTATGAAGCGAAAACCACTTTCTGTTGAAATGTGATTTGTGGATGCATCTTTGAAGGTCTTTTTTCTGTAAGAGGTAAAAAAAACAGGTGGAAGAAGAAAGAAAACCCCACCAATCGTTGTACAATAGTTGTCTATACATCAACAGGGGGGATATTTCTTTTTTGCATAATTCCTCACATAAAGAATAATAACCTTTTTATAATTTAATTTCTATCCGACCCTGCAAGGTCTTTTATTTTGACACATGACGAGGCACGTCTATCAGTGTCTTTTTTCCACATTTACCCTTACCTTATTTGGAATGCTTATTCTGCATTATGGTAAATTGTATCAAACTTTCCACTGCAGTTACATCGGAAAATGTTCCATTGGAGATTAGCAGGTCTGATCTCAAAGTGTTCCAGTCAAACGTAAAAAACCCAAAACCAGTGAAGTTGGCACGTTTTTTCAATCGTAAATAAAAACAGAATACAGTGATAAGCAAATCCTTTTCAACTTATATTCAATTGAATAGACTGCAAAGACAAGATACTTAACGTTCGAAATGAGAAACTTGTTTTTTTTTAGAAATAATTATTAACTTAGAATTTAATGGCAGCAACACATTGCAAAAAAGTTGGCACAGGGGCTTTTTTTTACCACTGTGTTACATGGCAGTTGGACTGCCGGGCACTTAAGGACACTTTTCCACTTTGCATCAGTCCATCTTAGATGAGCTCAGGCCCAGTTTCTGGGTGTTGTTGATAAATGGCTTTCACTTTGCATAGTACCGTTTTAACTTGCACTTACAGATGTAGCGACAAACTGTAGTTACTGACAGTGGTTTTCTGAAGTGTTCCTGAGCCCATGTAGTGATATCCTTTACACACTGATGTCGCTTTCTGATGCAGTACCACCTGAGGGACCGAAGGTCACGGGCATTCAATGTTGGTTTTTGGCATTGATTTCTCCAGATTCTCTGAACCTTTTGATGGTATTACGGACCGTAGATGGTGAAATCCCTAAATTCCTTGCAATAGCTCATTGAGAAATGTTTTTCTTAAACTGTTCGACAATTTGCTCACGCATTTGTTCACAAAGTGGTGACCCTCGCCCCATCCTTGTTTGTGAATGACTGAGCATTTCATGGAAGCTGCTTTTACAACCAATCACGGCACCCACCTGTTCCCAATTAGTCTGTTCACCTGTGGGATGTTCCAAATAAGCGTTTGATGAGCATTCGTCAACTTTTTCAGTCTTTTTTGCCACTTGTGCCAGCTTTTTTGAAATATGTTGCAGGCATCAAATTCCAAATGATCTAATATTTGTGAAAAATAACAAAGCTTACCAGTTCGAACGTTAAGTATCTTGTGTTTGCAGTGTATTTAATTGAATATAAGTTGAAAAGGATTTGCAAATCATTTTATTATGTTTTTAATTACGAATTACACAACGTGCCAATTTAAGAGAGGGATTATAATTGCTCATAGATTAAAAAATAATTTGACTCTCATTAGTCATACTCTCCTTTGCAGTAGGCATTTTTTTTAAATACACTGTACAATTTAATAACTTCCTGCAGATAGGCAACAATGTACAGTACATATCACATCTGCGGTCCCTTCCAAGGTTTCTCGTTGTTCCCATTGGGTTGAGTTTTTTCTTGCCGTGATGTGGGATCATTATCTAATGACGCAAAACATATAATACTAAAATACAAAACAAACACACACATATATATATATATATATATATATATATATATATATATATATATATATAGTAAACTATTACATTATCTAATGAAGCAAAACATATAATACTAAAATACTTTTTAAAGCATGTTTTCCATCAAATTATACACTGTACAAATTAGAATAGATTTTACAGAAAAATGTTTCCAAAAAAAACATACTTTTTTTTATATGTACAGTAATACACAAATGTGAACATTTTTACTGACACAGGTGATGGCACATGATTTGAATATTCTTTTCCAACAGTAATTGGTAAGGTAAACATTGATCTAATGTCACTATTTACAAAATGTAATTTGAGTGAGGGCATATGACTGACAGGCTCCGTTTGATTGGTGAAATGGAGTCAAACGTCACTCGTACTTACGTTGGATTGGTGAAACAAAGTCATGTGACTGTGCCTGCTGGAAGAAGTCTCTACTGAGCTAAAAGTACTGTATGTATTTGCAAGCAGTAATCAACAAATTATAAAGAAATGTAATGATGATGTAAATACATGTAGCGGCTAGAATGAAACGTTATGTAGCAGAATCAAAGTATAGTGTTTCTTTTTCACAAAAATACTGAAGTACAAGTAAAACATATTAGTACAAGTAACATTTATCCAAACAATTACTTAAGTAAATATAATGGAGTAAATGTAGCGCATTACTACTCACCTCCAGTTATACATAATACAATAAAAACAGACTTGTCAGTATACATAAACTACAATGCCTTCTTTTAGCATTTTTCCCCCCATGGATCTTTACTTTGGATCTGTCCTTCTCCTGTTTTCACTTGTTAAAAGCAGTGCCCCAGAAAATCTACAACCACTTGCATCATTGTTTTCAAACAGCCTTGCTAAACGCTGAATATTTAATGGACAATTTTTCATTATCTTGTGTGCCTTTTACTACTAATTTGCCGTTGAGCGTAAGAGCATGTTGGAAATTGCTTTATGTTTACAAGCACATAGGTCAGCGGCTCCAAGGTCGGATTTATCGTTGAACATTGCAGTTAATGAATATGCAAAACAGAATAAAGAAGCCTCAGCAGCATACTATATGTTATTTTCATAGTGCCTGCACACACACACTTAATGAGGACGTGGCTTTAATTAATTGATTGGTCCTGTATCGTCTTTATCTAGTTCTTGCCACATAAAGAGTTTTGTGGGTAATAGCTGTATTTTCTTTCTCGGAGTTTGGAGCCTTTTTACGACTCTCACTCATTGTCATGTTTAATGCATTGGTGAAAAGACATCGGAATGGTTCTGATAAGCCAGACAGCTCCACAAAGATCTCCAAAGCCAACAGATAGGACTGTGACCCTCTCCCGTGGCGTAATCTCCCCCTCCTCTGAACCGGCGTGTCCATGTGGATGAAATGGAGCGATAGCTGTCTGCTCTTATCTCCCAGGATTTGGTCCACTGGGAGAGATTTGGCAGTATTGGGAAATGGAACCAGCCCAGTGGAGCTGCCCATAACTCACTGTAGGGTATTTTCCGGTGACCCCACAGTACAATCACATTAACACACAGTATAGACATAACCGTACACAAGATAACAAAGAGATTTCTTATGTACTGTAAAGCCAGGTGGCCATGAATGTTCTTTGTCCCGTCACTGTATCACCCCGCCTCCACCTTGTCCTGTCTTACCATAATGGACTCGCCCGGGATTTAAACGTCAGGTCAACACCCCGTTCCCAGACTCATCAGGATACAGGATATTGAAACAGATAAATGGAAAAGAGGAATGAAAAGAGCTGTCAGAGCTGCGACTCACACACGCAATATTCCTGTAAGATACATGGAAATATATTGCCCTTTGACTTGATTTGGTTTTAAGGTGTGGTGGAGTCGGTCTTATCTGCGACACAGGATCTGCTAGTGCTGGCTTATTTGCAGAAAAAGCTATGTTACATAAATAATAGTCGTAAAAAGCAATTTACAGTATTTCTGGGTTATCCTCATGGCTTCTTTAAATGCAGTAGTACTCCATATCATGTGTGATGTTTAGTGAGCAATGTTATCAAGTCATTTTCAGTTTTTAGTGAAGGGCAATTTTCATGTTACGTTCTAGCCTACTCACATTGTCCATCCTGTACTCGCTAAATAATTTAAATACACTCTTTACAATAGCACCTGTACTTCTTTAGCATGCAATTTCTTGGAACATCAAGCATTAGGATGTCAAATATGTGCAGTAAATAAGCCTTAAAGGGCAATTGTTAACAAAACAATGCTGTCCTTTTGTCCTCTGCCCAACGTTGGTTTCCAACAAGGTGCTTGTGCTCAGCTTGGTTTATCATTATTGTCCATACCCTGCAGTGTGGCCATCCCCGAGACAAACGGCTCTGGGTTGGCTTGGTGGCTGTTATGTGTCCAATGTGTGGGTGTTTTAGAAGAAACATAAGACATGCTACCATATATCTGAACTGATGCAGTATTTGAACTTTAAAGGGGAACTGCAGTTTTGTTTTGTTTTTTTGCCTATCGTTCACAATCATAAAGAGATATATGGCGATGGATGTTTTTGTTTTTTTAACGCATTCTAAATATTAAATACAATTCGATCAAAAGTGCGCTTACAATGGAGCCTATTGGAGCCCTTCAATTCTGCCTATAGAACCCCTAAAAAACATCCAAACACCTCCAAGTAAGGTTTTATATACATGATGTAAGTATATATGTAATGTAGTAACGGAAACATTTATAATAACATTTAATATGTACGTATTTTGATCATTTTAAGCATACACGGCGCATTCATTTAAAAAACAATGTTTTTATATTATATATTTTTTAATACTTTGCTTTTTTTTTTTCTTCATCACTGATTTTTGCTCACTACAGACTTTATGAGAGCCAACAAACATAATAAAATATCACTTACTGTACAGTGTCTTCTGTCGTTAGGATGCCGACTGCTGCGACGTTGATATATTCCCATTTAGGTGAAAAATATATAATACTCGCAAAGAAACGAGGTGGGCACATGCGCTTTTCGTGTCGTTCTCGTCAGTGCCAGGTCCTAAATGGCGGTCAAAGTGTCCCAACTTGTCAGATTATATCCTTAGCAATCTACTTTTCAGGTGAGATGGATGATTTATGATCTACAATAAATTTACAGGGAGCAAGGAAGTGAGGAAACAACGGACCACTCGATGATGTAAACATAGGGACACACAGAAGTGATTACGTCGCTGCTATAAATAGGTTGTCTGCGTTTGTGCTTACAATAACAATATCACTAATACTTGGTTAATATTCAAGTCACAAACTGTAAATTGAGTATTGTTGGCGCTTTTTGAATGGTCATTTATCAGATTTTATGGGCAGAAGAGTGGCGCTCCCTTTGGCTTCGCTGTAAGCTGACTTTTATTTAAGTTAATTTAATATTTAGAATGCATTAAATACATCTTGTTACATGATCAGGTAACATTAAAATGTATAACATATGCAATTGAATGCTGTCAAAATTGAAAGAACAAATACATTTAGCCAGTTTTTTGCAGGCCCCATAAATGATGTGGCAGACCAAATTATTATTTTTAATTTTTACTAAACATGTCCTGTCCAGCCACTCAGGCAAATCATATAGTTGATGTAGATGCCCATATCTGCTTTAGATTTACTTTACAAAAGAGAAGTGTGGGATACTTCTCTTGTTGCCGTATTGCTATTTTATTTTATCAAATAGATGTGTTTAATGTTTGGCACAGCCTGACCGGAGTAGGAGGGTATAGAAAGAAGGAAAACAGGAATTCAGAGGGGCATAAGACAGAGAGAAAAGAACAACAAAAACAACATGGCAACATCAGCAAATACGATATGTACAAATATGATACGAAAAGTGATAGCAAAGAAGGAGTTAGATAGAAGTAGATAGTGCTAACACAGAAATGACAATGACCATTATTGCACTACAAATGGAGCAATAAGAATACCAATAGAAATAGCACTATTAATAATAAATAATAACAATACTTTTCTCTATTATGAACAATACAATTGTTCAAATGCAACAATACATATATGTAATGATAACTTGAATTAAAAAGGAAAGCAGATAAATGGAGGGGAAGAAAGAAAAGTGAACTGTATTAACTTTGTAAATTGTTATAGTAAAAATAGGTTAAGCTTTGTCAGTGTGCCGTATTTTACCCAGTTTTCCCTGGGGTGACAACGTTAATATATGTTTGATAAAACGTGATTATGTGCATGACTGTACGTATGCATATGTGCTTGTATATTTACAGTATGTGTATATGTATGTTTGTACTGTATATGTGTATGTATGTGCGAGTGTATGTACCTATGTACACATGTATACACCTATGTGTGCGCATATGTATGTATGCATGAACGAATGTACATATGTATTTATATATGTATGAATAATTGTGTCACACCTGTTGTTTTCAAAGATGAACAAATGAGAAATGTGTTTCACTGTATTTCCTATGAAAATGGCAGTTTCTAATACTCAAAGATCAATTGTTTTTGGCCATCATGTTACTGTTTTCACAAGTCTTCACTAGAAGATGACTGTTGCTAAACTGCCAGCTTACCAAACATGCATCTGAGAGTACGTGTTGTCGCTATTCCAGCGGCTACCATAATTGGGCAGGGATTTCTTCTTCCCAGTTTAGGGGATAAGAGTCGGTACCTGTGCTAATAACCTTGACAATTAGCCTGTGGGAAAGGACCTAATCTGCAAGTTACAGACTTGTCCTTCTTGTTGTCAAGTCAAAAACACTCCACAGGACTCCGAAAAAAAGCCTGGTACTTCAAATTGTTTATTTCCTCAAGGGCTGGTGTGTGTCGCAGAGTGAGTGTCTCATTTTATGTCCCTGAGATGGTGTTGAATTGTCTGCAGTGTGTAGCTACATATCCAACTGGCAAGCAGACAGCAGAGTCCATGCATGACTGATTAATGCCAGTCTGGTCCTGATTGGCTGTGGGCAAGTCCTGCGGGTGTAATTAGGAGAAAGGGCAGAAGAGGTCCAGCAAGGCCTGTTGCGCCAGCGAGGCACAAATGACCCATCATTTGACGGGGCGGTAATGACATGAGCATTGCCGGAGCATTGATGACATGGCAGTCAGCAGTCATCATCACCGTCATCAACGCCGCATGAGATGATCTCGGCAATATGGAGTAGTTGACCTCTGCTTGCTGCTGCTGTCACCCATACAGCTTTTATTTTCAGGGTCACTTCCCAAATCATTAACTGTACATCTGAACACAGCTGGGAGCTCCCTGAATTCTGCCGCTGATTTTAGCCTTAACTGTTGCATGGCGGTTTACATTTTGTAACCAATTTGAAAATTAAGCATGTGGATGGTGTGATTAAAATCCCAAAAGGGATTGAAGACCTACCAAAGTATACATGACCCACACACTCATGCACAGCTGCTCCTAGATTTGTGAATAATTGGAACGTGTGTATACACAGTTGACATTTGGATATTTGAGCAGGCTTTTCCATAATCCAAGAGGGGAAGTGGTGAGTTTGCCCTTATTTGCTTGTGACATTTACGTACTATAGCATGCCACAGTTGTGTGTCTGTAAGGCTAAAACATGTGTGGTTACAATTCAGGACAGAGCTGGTTTTACAATTATCAACTAAATATTTATAAACAATTAGGATTACTGTATTGACACACACATTGGACGACCCCACTTTGAAAAGTGATTTTAAAAAAAAACATGACCTTCGTTTATTGAATTAAAAGGGAATTGCACTTTTTTAAAATGTTGCCTGTCATTCCAATCCTTATGTAAGACACAAACACGTTTTAATTATTTTATGCATTCTAACTCATAAATAAATGCTAGCAAAAGTCTGCCTACAAGGGAACCTATGGGAGTCTACTCAAAAGTGCTTAATAAACATCCAAACACCTCCATCAAGGTGAAGGAGAAATATAACCTTAGCGAAAAATGTAATTTAAAACATTTGTATGCACACACGACACTTAAAACCTTTATTATATCAGTATTTAGAATTAAAATATGGAATGGATTAAGTAAAGAATTCAAACAATGTACGAATATGATCCAACTTATTGATAGTCTTATTTATCTCACCATATGAAATACAACCTACTTCACTAATTATTATTTTTATTTATTTATTTTGAAATATTATTATTAATGGAGTAAATTGTGAATAAATTGAGAACAGGAAGTGATGAAAAGTGTGAGCAATTGCTATGTCATGGAAAAGGGGTAGGATTAAATAAGCTCTGCTTCTTCCTACGACTTGTCAAACATGTTGAAAAGAGAAACTGGAAATTGTGATGTATAGTTGCAGTTGATGCATGTTCAAAATAAACTCAAAATACAGGAAAAACACACACTCTCCAAAAAGCGTAATAAAACAAAAATAAAGAGGTGCACGGCAAAAAGTGTACTTAAAGAAAAAGCAAGGCCAGCAACACTCGTGTCGTTCTTGTAAAACTCAAACCATAAACAATAAACCATAAGGTTTTATATACACGCTGTAAGTATATATATAATGTAGTAAAAACATGTCATATTTACGTATTTTGCTCATTTCAAACATACGGTGGCGCATTCATTTAAAAAAACAACATCCAACAACTCACTGCATACTTTATGGGAGCCAACAAACATAATAAAACATCACATGACACTTACTGTACAATGTCTTCTCTCATTGGGATGACGTTGTTGATATATTCCAATTGGACTCATAATCCTCCTGAAGAAAAAAAGAGGGTGAAATGAATCTAAGGATCTAAGTTGGCTGTCAAAGTGTACCAACTTCTCAGTTTATGTCCGCATCATTTTACTATCAAGATGAGAGGCATGATTTATAATCTAGAATAAACATTCACGAGCTCCGAGGCGAGAAAGCAGCTCGCCAGCTGATGATGTCAATATAGCAGCATATGGAAGTTGTCTCTGTCTGATCAATGCGCCACTAAATGTAGGTCCTTAATGTTAATACCAACATAACTAAATATTGGTTAATATTCGGGTCACAAAATGTAAATAGAGTATTGTTGGCGCTTTTTGAATGGTTATTGATGGGTTTTAAAGTTGAAATAGACGCAGTAGACGCAGTGGTGTCATGCTCCAATTGGCTCCATTGTAAGCTGACTTTTATGTACGAGTTAGGATGCATTTAAAAGAAAATACACTTGTCTCTCATAAGGATTGTGACTAAGGGCAAAATTCCCCCCAAAAATGCAGTTCCCCTTTAATTGTTTTTTGAACATGGTTCGTAAGCCAAAAAGTTTGTATATTGAAGCAAATGCCTCCATGAGAAACAATGTAAACTTGAATGATAGGTTCCATATTTTAGTAAGGTTTTTACAATTTGAACATATTATAAAATGCTATACAGTACTGTTTTATGGAGCAACTTTCTATTTAATAACAAAGCCAAAACAACAACAACTAGCTAAAGTGTCTTCATTTGCAGCCACCCTGCCTCCACACACAAACTGTCACTAGCCTTGTTTTGCACTCATTTTGAAAACACAAATCTCCTTAACTTTAACAGCCAGGCCGCCACAATGATTGGAATAAAACATAAATACACAAAACCTTGTTGGTTAATCTTCTTGGTGTGTACCTTTTGGTCCCATTTGCTTTAATAGAATGAATTGTTGCGCTTGTAACCCGAAAGCAGGACAACTTGAAATAGCTTTGACGCACAAACGTGTGCGCCGTTTATTCACACAAAGAGAAGTGTGTTTTTACATGAAGCGACGCAAAATGGCCGTCACAACAATCCCCTACCTTTGGGTAAAACTCTTGACGGTCACTTAAAGGGCCGTCAAGAGTTTTCTACTGCTTGTCCTTTTTCCCCGCGACCCCAAAAGGGACAAGCGGTAGAAAATGAATGGATCACTTAAAGGGGTCGCACAGAATTACTCACTCTTAACTGCAAATATGAATGGTAAACAAGAACAACATTGTTATGTGCGCAAAAGAACAATGGCAGTGAATAATGACGACAAAGTGAAGTAAACAGGTGTGGTGAATTATGTCCTTAAAGCAACCGCTACAAAAATCTAATATTTGGAGTGTGGCTTACCTTTTTGTGTTTGCATCTGAAGCATCTATCTATCCTCCATGAAAACGGACTGTGTATGATCACCTTCTATTTGTCTTAAAGGGACGGCGTGGCAACTTGAGGCTTCCAGGTTCGATTCCAGCTTCCGCCATCCTATTGGACTGGACTCTCATGCTATTAACTTGATCTACTCAACGTCCATTGCACCGGTCGCCCAGGGCTGGGGTCCCCACATCTGCGGTCCCCTCCAAGGTTTCTCATTGTATCCCATTGGGTTGAGTTTTTTCTTGCCCTGATGTGGGATCTGAGCCGAGGATGTCCTTGTGGCTTGTGCAGCCCTTTGAGACACTTGTGATTAAGGGCTATAAAAATAACCTTTGATTGATTGATTGATTGATTCTCAGTTTTCTGTGAAGTGCTTTGAGTGTCTAGAAAAGCACTATACAAATCTAATGCATTGATTTGCCCGCAACCCTGCAATAGAAAATGGATGGATGGATGTTAAAGTACCGTTTAGAGAAGTATTTGATCTTTGATCTTCCATATTGATAGACACATTCATTTAATTTAATATAAATTCATTTAAAGCAGTAAAACAGTGTTTTTGCATCTGACAAAAATGTCATGTTTGTTATAAAGTTGTTTGAAAAAACACTGGATTCCACTGGTTAAACATTGTAGAGTGTCCCCATTTCTCTCCTTGTGGCGAGTTAGAGTACTGTTTACTATTTCCATATTTCCATATTTCCATGGGACGGCGTGGCGAAGTTGGTAGAGTGGCCGTGCCAGCAATCGGAGGGTTGCTGGTTACTGGGGTTCAATCCCCACCTTCTACCATCCTAGTCATGTCCGTTGTGTCCTTGGGCAAGACACTTCACCCTTGCTCCTGATGGCTGCTGGTTAGCGCCTTGCATGGCAGCTCCCGCCATCAGTGTGTGAATGTGTGTGTAAATGGGTGAATGTGGAAATACAGTCAAAGCGCTTTGAGTACCTTGAAGGTAGAAAAGCGCTATACAAGTATAACCCATTTATCATTTATTTATTTATATGCAGGTCTTGGGAGGACCTAAGCCTCCAGCTTTTCTTTTCTTTAGGTTTGTGTCCGGTTATCAAGAATAATGATGTTATACTTAAAAACATTAAACAGACTGTAGATTGTACAGTGTACAAACTAGAAATAATGGTGTACAACATGTATCTGCAAACATTCTTTTCGTGATTTGGAGCAAACAGACCAGCAGTAAACCGCACCCTCTTTTTCTACACACACACACACACACACACACACACACACACACACGCACACACACACACACGCATACGCACACACACGCAAACACACAAACGCACACACACATTCTTGTATTATTTACCTTCTTGAGACCTCCGAAGAATGCCTACCTCTTTGGGACCACCCTTTCTAGATATATAAAGATTTGTATTTACAAAATCATCATCATCATCATCATCATTTTTATTTATCTCCTTCATTGATGTGCATCTTTGATAGACAATTATACCACAATTATTCAGTTACACCGTTACACACCAATGCCTGAGAAGGAGCAGGATGAAGAAAAATCTTATATTTTCCTGCCCCCTTCACATAATACATAGTCTTACTTAATGATATGTGAACCAACAATTACATCCAAATATAACGAAAACAAAACAAAACAAAACAAAACAAAAAAAAAAACACAAGTGCAAAACTTCATGAAGTACAAACCGAACAAAAATACAAAAGAAGTAATATACAGGTACACCTCACAGGATGATACAAAACAGATACAAAACCAGGCAAAAAACAAGTAAATTAATAAATATAAAGCAAAATGTAAACACTTATGGCTGTCCATATGATTTTATTGTTCTGTCTTTATATATTTTTTTCAATTTGAATATATTTTTACAATCTTTTATCTCATTATAAAGAGAATTCCATAGTTTAACCCCCACCACTGATATACACATTTGTTTTAAAGTTGTCCTTGAATACTGATGTTGGAAATGACCTTTTCTTCTATGCTCTTCATTCTCAGAAGTGATGACAAACATTTTTTGTAAATTTGCTGGTAATGTTTTGCTTTTAGCCTTAAACATGACACATAATGTCTGTAACTTTACTAGCTCCTGTAATTTCAATAAACCTGAATTAATGAATAATATGTTAGTGTGTTCTAAGTAATCTACTTTATGAATAATCCTTATAGCTCTTTTCTGTAGTTGATACAATGCCTTTATGTTACTCTTATATGTGTTCCCCCACACTTCCACACAGTAGTTGATATATGGCAATATAAGTGCACAATACAATATACGCATTGCCCTATAATCTAACACATATTTTACCTTATTTAATATAAAAATACTCTTAGACATCTTTTTCCGCAGATGTGCAATATGAGATTTCCATGTCAGACCGTCATCCAGTATCACTCCTAAAAATCTAAGTTCAGAAACCCTTTCAATATCTATTCCATTTATTGACAATTTGATCGTTTCCTCCCTTTTCCTCTTACAAAAAATCATGAACTTTGTTTTTTCTACATTTAATGATAATTTATTGGCATCAAACCATCTCTTAAGTTTAATCATTTCCTGTTCAATAATTTTTGATAATGCTTTTAAGTCGTGTCCCGAACTATAAAAGTTGGTGTCGTCCGCAAATAATACAAATTTCAATAACTTTGATACCTCACATATATCATTAATATATAAAATAAACAATTTTGGTCCCAAAACCGAACCTTGTGGAATTCCACATTCAATCCTCATTTGTTCAGATGTATTACCCATAAAATCCACAAACTCTTGTCTATTATCTAAATAACTTCTTAGCCAGTCTAAAACTACTCCTCTCACACCAAATGAATACAACTTGGACAATAATATAGAATGATCTATAGTATCAAATGCTTTTTTAAGATCGATAAATACCCCTATAGTGTATTTCTTATTATCAGTTGCTGTTGCTATATCCTCAATTATATTCATTACAGCTGAAGCAGTGGATCTATTGGTCCGGAATCCATACTGGCTCTCACTCAACAGCATGTTCTTTTCAATAAAACTATCTAATTTTTTTACAAATATTTTTTCAATTATTTTAGAAAATTGTGACAGTAGTGACACTGGTCTGTAATTAGTGAATCTATGTTTATCTCCCGTTTTAAAGAGTGGAATTACCTTTGCTACCTTCATTTTATTTGGAAAGGTCCCTGTTTGAAAAGAAAGATTAAAAATATAACAAAGAAGTTTGATGATACAGTCAATAGTCTTTTTTACAATTATCATGTCTATACCATCACTGTCTGTTGATGTCTTATTTTTCAGTTTTGTTACCACCGATACAATTTCATTTTCACTAACATCTCCTAGAAGCATGGACTGTAGCACTTTGCTTCCCCCTCTCCATCCACTCTGTATATCTTTATGTTCTCCAATACTCTCTGCCAATTTGGGTCCAACATTCACAAAAAAAGAATTGAATCCGTTTGCCACTTCATTCATATTTGTTATCATCTTATTATCCTCATTGATAAAATGGCTTGGTGGGTTTGTAGGCCCAGATGTTTTTCCTATTACCTTGTTCAGAATATTCCAAGTTCCTTTGATATTGTTTTTATTTTTTTCTAGTAAATTATTATAATATTCTCTTTTTGCTTGTCTCATTATTGTTATCAATTTGTTTTTGTAAACCTTATATTTTGTTTCAGCATCCTTTGTTTTTACTTTTATGAAATCTCTATAAAGTTTGTTTTTCTTTTTACAAGCATTCTGTAGTCCCTTTATAATCCAAGGCTTTTTATTGTAGCTGTCTCTTTGTTTCCATACATTCGGACAATGCTTTTCATACAATGATAAATATATATTAAGAAAAGCCTCATATGCAGCATTTGCTTCTCCCCCATACACCTCATTCCAGTCTGTATCAAATAAGTCCTTCCTAAACCTATTTATTGCCTCTTCAGTTCTTTTCCTTACATATCTATGAGTTTTTTCCTCCCTCTTTTTATCAATTGGACAGTCATAAGTAAGAAACACAGGTAAGTGGTCACTTATATCATTAATTACTAGTCCACTTTTTATATTATTTTTTATGTCATTTATAAAGATGTGATCAATTAACGTTGCACAATTTGTCGTTATTCTACTGGGTTTGGTGATCAATGGATAAAGCCCTCTACTATATACCACATGAATAATATAAAATGAAAATATATACGTACTATGCAAATATAAAAAAGCTTGTTGTGAAAAATGAATTGGAATTTCACAATAAAAGGGTCACAATTTCACAAGAAAAACTTAGAATTTTGGCAGTATTATAATGAAAGTCGTAATTTTAATCAACGCAAGTCAAAATTGTACAAGAAAAACTGAACATTGGTGAAATATGATGATAAAAGTTGGAATTTTACTCAATAACAGTTGCAATTTTACAAGAAAAAGCTTAACATTTTGGCAATCTTATGAAAAGAGTCGTAATTTTAACTTGGCAAAATTATGACGAGTCATAATTTTACTCAAAAAATGTCACCATTTTACAAGAACAACAAAAACAATGGCAATATTGTGATAAAAGTCAGAATTTTATATGACAAATGTCACCATTTTGCATAATCATTTTACATTAAAAAAAATTACGAGACAATATTGCAATATTACAGAAACCGTAGTTCCCAATTTCATAAGAAAAAGGCGACACATTGCGAAAAAAACCCCTCCTTTTAGTTAATTGTTTTTTTAATTTATTTTTTGTTTGTAATTTGTGTTTAATCTTCATTATTTACTTCAAGTTATTACAGTATGCAATAACATATTTATTAATTCTTAATTAATTTTGGCCAAAGGGGGGCGCATTTCAATTTCTTACACACACTTGTTATTACATATGTTGACCAGAGGGGGAGCACTTCAAATGTTTACACAAACTTGTTAATTCATATGTTGCCCAGAGAGGGAGCACTTTTAAAACCGACACACAGTCAATTTGAAAAATCCCTCCTTTTTGGGACCGCCCTAATTTTGATAGATTTCACCACTAGGGGTGTAAATGAGGCATTTTCTATTAGATGCAATGGTTTTCCGTATTGGGACGATGATTTAGGTTTTAACTTGTTCACCAGTTCTCATATGGAAGATACTTTTCCTTGTTGATGTCTCAAGAATGGCAGAAATACAAGAACACACACACACACACACACACACACACACACACACACACATGCACATGAGGACGTGAAGAGGCAACACATTCTGAAGCCTCATGATCAGTTTATGTGCACATTAAGTGATTTTTTTACCTAAGTAATTTTAAAAAGTGATTTTAATCATAGGTAAATACATTTATAAACACATTTGAATGGACACATATTCATATTTATTTTATGGTTTTGTCCTCCGCCTCACCTGCCTAACCTGACCGCACGTCCCTGCTTTAGATAAATCACTGCCACACCTCTTTGAAATGGTGCTAAAGAATATATCATGTGCCATGAGTCATCATTCACTGTTAGAAAAAAATAGAAGATAAGAAGTTGCGGTTTTGGGGACGCCATGCAGTTGCCAAGCTGAAGATTACAGAGAAGTCACACAAAAGCAGCGTGTGTTTCATGAGAGTGAGTCCTCTCATAAATCTGACAAGCGTGAAGATGTGCCCTGATCGAGGCGGTTTCTTCTTTCTCCCACAAGTACAAGATAAATCCACCTTTGCATTAACAGCCTGTTTTATTCATGTTGCTCCGTTATTTTCTGTGATTTCTGGGTCACCTATGCGTGTTGTTCAAACGCTCAACACATTATCAACAAATCATTTCTGATTGTGGCTTCACAACTTGTTCAACTTAAAATGCATATTTTTCTCCCACATGCGATACTTTGATATACAATGAACCTGCAGTGTTTTCCTTTTAAGTGTTCTTCTAGCTGACAGTGGGCTGGATCTGCGTATAAGCAGTCTTCATCATCCTTCCTGTCACAGCATGACAGCCAAGTCTCAGCGTATAACAAAGAGCGATGATTGCATAGCCATCCATAGTTATTATGCCAGAGGTGGAAAACATGAGCCATTCTAAATAGCAGCCCTTCAGGTCGCCAGTACCGCATTCTTTTGCTTCCTTCGGGTGTTTTTTCCCAGAAACACTGACCAGTAATGATAGTGGAGAAACACCTGAACACGCCAAATGATTGCGTACACCGGGCTGCAAGGAGACGGATGCTTCCATAATAGTGTTTAGATGAATGGCTTTGCGGCATCTCTTCCCTGAATTTGAAAGCATAGCGGTTGTCCTCTAGCATTTGAGCTTGGAACCCAAACAATGACATCCTCTGCATCTAAAAGAAGGGATTCATACTGTCCAGTGTGTGCGGTTTAATACTCTAGCCCAGGATTCTCAAACTGTAGTACGTGTACCACTAGTGGTACGCGGGCTCCATCCAGTGGTATGCCAAAGATTTACTTGATTAAAGTACAGTGTTTAATTTCCCTATATTCAAACACAGTGTGACTGTTCAAACTGTGTGTATGTCACAGTGGCCGAAACTATTAAATATACTTGTTAAATAAAACATCTGCCTTGTTTTTAATGAATACTTAGGTGTAATACGCCAGTGTTTTTCAACCTTTTTTGAGCCAAGGCACATTTTTTGCGTTGAAAAAATCTGGAGGCACACCACCAGCAGAAACCATTAAAAAAACTAAACTCAGTTGACAGTAAAAAGTAATTGTCGCAATTGTTGGATATTACTTTAAACCATTACCAACCATGCATCAATATAGCTTTTGTCTCAAAGTAGGTGAACTGTCACGACCTGTCACTTAACGCCGTGACTTATTTTGAGTTTTTTGCTGTTTTCCTGTGTGTAGTGTTTTAGTTCTTGTCTTGCGCTCCTATTTTGCTGGATTTTTCTCTTTGTTTGGTATTTTCCTGTAGCAGTTTCATGTCTTCCTTTGAGCGATATTTCCCGCATCTACTTTGTTTTAGCGATCAAAAATATTTCAGTTGTTTTTATCCTTCTTTGTGGGGACATTGTTAATTGTCACGTCATGTTCGGATATACTTTGTGGACGCTGTCTTTGCGCCACAGTAAGTCTTTGCTATTGTCCAGCATTCTGTTTTTGTTTACTTTGTAGCCAGTTCAGTTTTAGTTTCGTTCTGCATTGCCTTCCCTAAGCTTCAATGCCTTTTCTTAGGGGCACTCACCTTTTGTTTATTTTTGGTTCAAGCATTAGACACCTTTTTACCTGCACACTGCCTCCCGCTGTTTCCGACATCTACAAAGCAATTAGCTACCGGCTGCCACCTACTGATATGGAAGAGTATTACACGGTTACAACAACACATAATTTGCAGACTAATTACTGGTTTGCAAAATATGTTTTTAACCCTAATAGGTGAAATTAGATAATCTCCCACGACACACCAGACTGTATCTCACGGCACACTAGCACACACGGCACAGTGGTTGAAAAACACTACTACGCCACCATATCTTGATGTTGGTCATTATGGTGGTACATGGAGGTTTTTTCTAGTGTGGTACTAAGTTTGAGAACCACTGATGTAGAAAATTAAGTTATTACAATTCAGGTTAAAACAGATGTAGCTTGGTTTTTGTATGCAGCATTTTTATAGGATTTGTTTTTCAACAAAAAAAAAGTATATTTTACACGTTTCAAACCCAAGGCCTGTGGTCCAAAGGTTAAGTTAAAAGTTAAAGTACCAATGATTGTCACACACACACTAAGTGTGGTGAAATTATTCTCTGCATTTGACCCATCACCCTTGATCACCCCTGGGAGGTGAGGGGAGCAGTGGGCAGCAGTGGTGGCCACACCCGGGAATCATTTTTGGTGATGTAACCCCAATTCCAACCTTTGATGCTGAGTGCCAAGCAGGGAGGTAATGGGTCCCATTTTTATAGTCTTTGGTATGACTCGGCCGGTGTTTGAACTCACAACCTACCGATCTCAGGGCGGACACTCTAACCATGCGGCTTTACAGCGTGCGTTGACCGTTAATGTACAATTCCCACAATGCGTGGTGATTGTGTTACCCGCAAAGTGACAGCATCCTGCCACTAGATTGCAGTGTATCATGAGTAAAATTGAGATTGAAAAATCCACAAATGATCTCAAAATGTCCAGAGAAAGATTGATGTAGATCAGGGGTCACCAACCTTTTTGAAACCAAGGGCTACTTCTTGGGTACTGATTAATGCGAAGGGCTACCAGTTAGATACACACTTAAATAAATTGCCAGAAGTAGCCAATTTGCTCAATTTACCTTTAACTTTGTTATTATTAATAATTAATGATATTTATCTTTGTGGAAACACTGATCATCTCAATGATTTCTCACAATAAATATATATAGAAACAGATAAATATCAATATGCAACACTTTATTTTTATATTTTCTCTAAGTGCACATTTTTCAAATTGAACATTTTCAAATGATCACTTCTAAGACAGTCTTGTTAAATCACAATATCCCATTTTAACTAGCTAGCCACTAACATTTTTTAACAAATCATGAATTACTTTGCACCATGTTTGTACAAATAATAACTCATGTAAAATACAAAAGTAAACTCTTAAATTTTTCAAATCATGTCACACTTTGAACTGGACACCAAATCTGTTATCTGTTTCTTTGTCAGTTAGTGGGAAGCCTGGCATTGCATGCTGTTAACTAGTGTGTTGTACTCTGTTGTGTAACTTGACACTGCAACTCTGAGTGAGTCTTGCAGATGTGCATCAGTGAGGCGTGTTCTGTGTTTGTTCTTGATCAAGTTCATGTCAGAAAAGGCTGATTCACAAAGATAAGATTTTTCCTCATTGTTTGCGGAACCTTCTTAATCTTTTGGACATATTTTCACAGCAATCTGGCCTTAAGCTTAATTATGATAAATGTAAAATGTTAAGGATCGGAAATCTAAAGGGAACGTCCTTTCGAATGGAATGCAAAGTGCCTGTTTTGTGGACAGATGGACCAGTTAACATACTTGGTGTTGTTGTCCCAGAAAATCTGGAAGATCTAGGCTCAGTAAATTAGGATAATCAACTAAGAAAGCTGGACAAAATTATGCAATTATGGAAAGGGAAATCCCTAACCTTGTATGGTAAAATGTCTATTGCCAACTCGTTAATTATTCCTCAATTTATTTATTTGTTTTTGTCATTACCAGCTCCATCACAAAACTTTTTTAAGATTTATGAGCGGAGGGTCTTCGATTTTGTCTGGAACGGCAAACCAGAAAAGATTAAAAGAAAGGTTTTGTACAAAGAGTATGAATATGGGGGCCTGAAACTTCTCAACCTTGAAGCTATGTGTCTGTCTTTAAAAGCATCAATTGTTCCAAAGATGTATTTAAACATTGAGTGGTACACAAATGTCCTGTTGGACAAAAAACATGTACTGTATCAAAAGAAATGGTATCCTTTTTTACAAGTGATCCCCTCCCAGAGAGTCTGCTGGGAAACATGGCGTGGTTCATAAAGGAAACAATCCACTCATAGTGGTGTTTTCAATTTTATGTGCCAGAAAAAAGAGACAATATTTTGCAGCAGTTAATATGGATGAACTCTAATATTGTAATAGATGGAAAGCCTTTCTTTTGGAAAAATATGTTTGAAAGAGGAATCATTTTTGTCAATGATATTATCAATGAGAATGGTAAAATTATGAAGTATGATGAATTTAGAGCTATGTATGGTGATGCTTGCTCAAGCTTTTCATTTTATCAACTAACTGGAGTAATTGGGAAAAGATGGAAACAAATAATTAATGATGGAACTACTAAATTATTAGTTTGTAAACCTCTAATAAGAAATTCTAGTTGGCAAAAAGGAACTAAAATAAATAGAAAAATATATAATTTTTATTTAATAAAGAAATATTTGAAGGCTGCCTCATACAACACAAATGGAAAATGGGAGGACTGTTTTGACTGCCCGTTGCCATGGGATGCCATATTCAAACTCATCTATAAAACCACTATCGATGTGCAAAATCGTTATTTTCAAATTAAAATTATTTATAACTTCTTACCCACAGGGAAAATGTTAAAATTATGGAATATGACAGAGTCAGATGATTGCCGATTTTGTTGTCAGGAGCCTGAATCCACCCTGCATTTGTATTCGTATTGTCATATTGTGTCTTTGTTTTGGGTGGAAGTTGAAAAAATGTGTTTAAGGATTGGTTTGTTTATGAAGCTTAATGTGGTTTCTGTTATTTTAGGAGAGTTCATTGACAATCATGATTTAGTCAATTTAATTATAGTACTCGGTAAAATGTTTATTTTTAAGGCCAAAAACAGATACTCACTTAGTATTACTTTCTTTAAAACATTTATTCAGTATTTTCTAACTTTAGAAAGTTACATGGTTGAAAACGATAATGATGCCAAAAAACATTTCAAAAAAGATGAGAAGTCCTCAAAGGCTTATTTTGAAAGTATAATTATGTTTATAGATTATATGATATCTGTTGTTGTGTTCCCTAATTTGAGTGACCTGGACATAATCTGGACTGTACATAAATGCTTATTTTGAAAATGTAATTTTGTTTATAAATTATATGCAATCTGTTGTGTTCCCTAATTTGTTTCTGTGTACATGAATGAAGGTGTGTGTTGCTGAGTCCGACTTGGACATTATCTGGACTGGGCCTGGTTTAAAAAACCCTTTAAACAAATCTAATTTCATTGACAACCTGGTCTGTTGAAGATAAGGCCCTTTTTTAAAAAATAAAATAAAATAAGATAAATAAATAAAAAACATTGTCTTCGATAAAAAAGAAAGTAAAACAATATAAAAATAATTACATAAAAAATAGTAATTAATGAAAATTTTAGTGGACCAGCAGCCTATACAATCATTTGTGCTTCAGGGACTGTGTCCCTTGCAGATGTGTTGTCTATGTTGTGGGAACCAGAATATTGGAAAGAAATAACCCCTTTTGTGTGAGTGGGTGTGGATGAGTTGATGCACTGATTGAAAGTGTATCTTGTGTTTTTTCTATGTCGATTTAATTTAAAGAAAAATAAAAAAAATATATATATATTTTTTTTTTTTTTTTTTTTTTTTTTAATTTTTTTTTTAGAACAGGCCCGCGGGCGACTCATCTGGTCCTTACGGGCGACCTGGCGTTGGTGACCACTGATATAGATGGAAAGCAGTTTCAATATGGATAGAAAGGCAAATACATATTTGTGCTTTAAGGAGAAAAACGGTATTTCTTTAGTGTTGTGAGACAGTTCCTGTCATTAAAGAGTACAATATACGTCCACATTTTAACATCAAAGACGGAGCCAAGTATGCAAAAGTTAGCGTTCAAGAAAAACAACTTGTCAAAGAATTAAAAAGCAAACGGTGATTGCAGCAGAATGTGTTCACAAAAGCCACTACCAAAAGCGATGCAGCAGTGAAAGCTAGCTGTATTGTGGCTGAAGAAATTGCCCATGCCTCAAAGTCTTTTTCTGGGAGTGCGTTTCTGAAGCAATGGACGCTGAAGGTGTGTGAGCAGGTTTCCCCGACTAGATACAGATTTTTCAAAATGTTAGTTTGTCAAGAAACACCATCACAGACCTGTAACTTGAAAGGCCTACTGAAACCCACTACTACCGACCACGCAGTCTGATAGTTTATACATCAATGATGAAATCTTGACATTGCAACACATGCCAATACGGCCGGGTTAACTTATAAAGTGCATTTTTAAATTTCCCGCTAAACTTCCGGTTGAAAACGTCTATATATGATGACGTATGCGCGTGACGTCAATAGATAAACGGATGTATTGGTACCCCATTGAATCCAATACAAAAAATCTCTGTTTTCATTTAAAAATTCCACAGTATTCTGGACATCTGCGTTGGTGAATCTTTTGCAATTTGTTTAATGAACAATGGAGACGAAAGAAGAAAGTTGTAGGTGGGATCGGTGTATTAGCAGCTGGCTGTAGCAACACAACCAGGAGGACTTACTTGGATAGCAGACGCGCTAGCCAACGCTAGCCGCCAACCGCACGGATGATCGGGTGAAGTCCTTCATTGCGCCGTCGATCGCTGGAACGCAGGTGAGCACGGGTGTTGATGAGCAGATGAGGGCTAGCTGGCGTAGGTGGATAGCTAATGTTTTTAGCATAGCTCTGTGAGGTCCGGTTGCTAAGTTAGCTTCAATGCCGTAGTTAACAACAGCATTGTTAAGCTTTGCCAGGCTGAGAATTATTAACCGTGTAGTTACATGTACATGGTTTAATAGTATTGTTGATCTTCTGTCTATCCTTCCAGTTAGGGATTTATTTATTTTGTTTTTATCTGCATTTGAGCCAGATGCTATCACGTTAGCTCAGTAGCTAAAGAGCTTCGCCAATGTATTGTCGTGGAGATAAAAGTCACTGTGAATGTCCATTTCGCGTTCTCGACTCTCATTTTCAAGAAGATATAGTATCCGAGGTGGTTTAAAATACAAATACGTGATCCACAATACAAAAAGGAGAAAGTGTGGAATTCAATGAACCCTTGTACCTAAGTTACGGTCAGAGCGAAAAAAGATACGTCCTGCACTGCCTCTCTAGTCCTTCACTCGCACTTTTCTCATCCACGAATCTTTCATCCTCGCTCAAATTAATGGGGTGATCGTCGCTTTCTCGGTCCGAATCTCTCTCGCTCCATTGAAAACAATGGTAGAATATGAGGAATCCTTCCTCTGGTGACGTCACGCTACTTCCGGTACAGGCAAGGCTTTTTTTATCAGCGACCAAAAGTTGCGACCTTTATCGTCGATGTTCTCTACTAAATCCTTTCATCAAAATTATGGCAATATCGCGAAATGATCAAGTATGACACATAGAATGGATCTGCTATCCCCGTTTGAATAAAAAAAAATCATTTCAGTAGGCCTTGAATAAGTAATACATACAGAAAGTTATTCAGCGATATGTTACTTAATTTTCATATTTGGTTACATTTATTTGGTTACTGCATAGTTACATCTGGCACTTTGAGGGCAACTATTATGCTGATGTGGCCCTCCACGTAAATTATTTTGACATCCCTGGTCTATTCGGTTATTGTGCCTACAACCAAATATGGTGTTGCACGTAACAAACTAGTTTGTTTATTTACGTATCCTTGGAACCGATTGCCCAAACAAAGAATTCCAGGTGTTGGCCACACAGTCTTCCTGCTTTATGAATACAAAATAAGCCACCGTGTGGTTAAACCAAAAACCCCCAAAAAAGTTGAGAAACACAATTTAATTTAAGATAGAACTCAAACAAAATACATCCGATTGGCTACCTCCTCCCCTCCTGGCGGTCTTCAATGAAGGTAAAAGTAAGGTTACATGTTAATTTGGTTGGGATCTCTCATGACAATCAGTATTAGTTTCTGGTACTTTGTCTGGTATTATATATTTCCTGTCCATCATCTTATTTTTGTTTCCATTTCCTGTTTGCCTCTTTTTTGCCAATATACCGTATTTCCTTGAATTGCCGCCGGGGCGGTAATTAATTTATAACCTCTTCTCACTCCGGCGCTTACCAAAGGCATGCGGTAAATGCAAGCATGCGCTAATTATTTAAACCCCCCCCCCCCCCTCTTCTCACTCCGGCGCTTACCAAAGGCATGCGGTAAATTTAGGCTTGCGCTTTGAGTGTGATGTAAGATACCATCATGAAAAGCATATTTAATAAAAAAAAACTTATTATGGTCTTACCTTTACTTATAAATGAAGTCCATGCGCAGCTCCTTCTGACCAAAAGCATCGATAACTTGTTTATAGAAGTCTTCCTTATCTTTCTTCAGTTTTAAAAGTCTCTCTGTCTCGATGGAGATATTCCTTTAATTATTACCTCCTGCTTCGATTGAAAGTCCAGTTTAGAAAACGGTTTTATTTTAGATATGTAATCCTCCATGTTAAAAGTGCAAGCGAGTGGAAAAAATAAACGATCGCTGCTAACTGTTGCTGCTTCTTGTCACTTCTTCTGCAGCCGAGTAGTCGCAAGAAGGATCACTAGCGCCCTCTATCACCAGGAGGCAGGAGTCATTTAATGACTCATATTTGACACACGCAGCTACGGTATATTAATAAAACATAGCTGCTTACTGTTCTTTTTAGCATATTCAATAGCTTGGACCTTAAATCCTACTTAATAGCTCTTTATCTTCTTCCCTTTATGCGATTTTAAATTATTGAAATCAGCCTCCTCCATTTTGAAAATGATAACAGGTGAAGTGTCACTCGTGACGTGACGAGTTTGACCCGGCGGAAATTCTAGGCATATGCTAATTATTTTGCGAAACAAGTTTGTCCCGGCGGAAATTCTAGACATGTGCTGATAAAAATAATATTTTGCGAAACAAGTTTGACCCGGTGTTAATCCTGAGCCGGCAGTAATGCTAAGCATGCGCTAATTATTTTGCAAAACGAGTTTGACCCGGCTGTAATTCTAGGTAGGCGCATACTATATACCCGGCGGCAATTCAAGGAAATACGGTATTCACCTGCTTTCTTCACCTGTCGCGGATTGGTAATCAGGACAAATTGGATCCTGGTTGCCAACCAGGATGCTGTTTATGGCAG
The DNA here is from genome assembly GCF_033978785.1 of Entelurus aequoreus. Lineage (NCBI taxonomy): Eukaryota > Metazoa > Chordata > Actinopteri > Syngnathiformes > Syngnathidae > Entelurus > Entelurus aequoreus. The sequence goes on from NC_084733.1 coordinate 52,542,094, forward strand.
CCTTGTCTTTGAGACTGTGCTGGATCATTGAGCTTTGTACCTCCATGTTGCATAGCTTTTCATCCGACATTTTGGAACGGATTAATAACAAAAACTGATTTACCACTGTACTGTATGGCGTTTTATAAAATTGTACGGGTGCATGTTTAAAGTAATGTTTACATCTCACAAATGTGACATTGTCTGGAAAAAAAAAGAGACTGATGATGTGTACAGTATTATTACACTCGTTTGCTTTGTGACATATAACCCAAAGCTACAGTAAGATGTTGCTGTGTTCAGATAGCACATATTGATTTACCTACTTGGTTTAGGCATATTTAGTGTACAAAATATATCAAAGTGCATCCTTCACTTTTTCAATTGGAAAAAGTTTGGACACCCCTGCCTCAACATATAAAAACATATATAAATTGCTTGGATGCTTAGCAGTAGACTATTCACAGATAATTTTTTGTATATTTATCTCTTAGGTGATTTCCCCTGGGAAGGATGAAGCCACGCGTTATGACGATGCTGTTTAGTTTGAATTAATGCGATCTGCTTAGCAGTGATGGGTGCAATGAAATGATTTGCACTTGGTGACTGAATTCAAATGAAGGCCAATAAAACCTCACTTCCATGTTATATACCAGAGTGAAGTATTATCCCCATAAAATGTGACTGAACACCAAATGTTAGCTGTTAGCAGGTTTTTGTTACGAGGGCTGAATTTATGAGCAGCTGTTGACATTCGGAGGGGGAGAAGAATCTTTTAGATGCATGCTATCATCCTTTGTGATTTCTTCTTTGCAAAATCAGAAAATTTGGACACCGATCCTGGATTGTGCTCAGAATACTTTGGAAAATATGCTATCAAAAAATTAATCGACATACCTTCAAGTTGAGTGGGTTTTTTGAAGAGCGAAATTAGTAGAGTCAATTGGAATTATCAGGGCGGCCGGCCGGCTTTGCCAACAGGCGGACCAGGCGGCCACCTGGGGCGCCCTCCATTGAAAGCAGAGGTATGCATGTACATTTAGCTAATTCATCTTTAGCGTTGGCATCGTGACTTTTCTTAAATGAGCTAACAGCAACAGGCTGTTGTTGTGGTATTCCTATTCAGGGACCTGCAAGAATAGTTTGCTTACGGTAACTTTCAGCTCAATTGAGTGAACTTCTGAAGTAAACAGAAAGTAAATAAGCAACATCTGTAGAGCAGAAAATTCAGAAATGCACGGAGGTGAAAAAGTCGGTAACCCAAACTTAAACTGTATTTAATGTAAGCTCGGCTATTGGTTAATATGGGTGCAATGTAAGCTATTATTTAAATAAAATAATGGATGTTATTTGCGACGTGATGCAATCAGAACATATTTACAGCTACAACAGGTACATGGAGAGGCTGCTACATAGGAGGAGGTGGCACTGTGTGGGTGTGTTCACCTTGAAGAAACATGTACGTTTTTCAGTTTTGGAATATGCCTGCAGGGCAATTTCTTCCATGTTTTATTAATCAAAAATACAATTTGAATGTAGAAAAAGTACTTTAGGGTTACAATGCATGTAGAGATGACATTTGTGCCATTTTACACTGCAGCATCTATTCAGACTGCAACAGCAGCCTCACATTTGCTGCTCAGAAACAGACTCAATATGTAGATCCAGGTGAGTGTTTATTGGTAACAGACTGTAGCAAGAATCCTTTTTCAATTAAAAAGTATACAACATATATGCTCAAAGGAAATACATCTAAATCAATATCAAACTAATTTTTGCCACTATCATTTTTAAATACTCTCAAGAAATCCTGGCCTATTCGTCTGAAATAGCCGTCTTACTTTGGCTGCATTGAAATGAGTGCTTACATGTATTTTATTACCAATAACATTATGCTGCAAGAGAACATAATAAATATTAAAGGCCTACTGAAACCCACTACTACCGACCATGCAGTCTGATAGTTTATACTGTATATCAATGATGAAATCTTAACATTGCAACACATGCCAATACGGCCGGGTTAACTTATAAAGTGCAATTTTAAATTTCCCGCCACACTTCCGGTTTAAAACGTCTAGATATGATGACGTATGCGCGTGACGTAAACGGTTGATACGGAAGTATTGGTACCCCATTGAATACAATACAAAAAAGCTCTGTTTTCATTTAAAAATTCCACAGTATTCTGCACATCTGTGTTGGTGAATCTTTTGCAATTTGTTTAATGAACAATGGAGACTGCAAAAAAGAAAGTTGTAGGTGGGATCGGTGTATTAGCGACGGACTACAGCAACACAGCCAGGAGGACAGAGATGGATAGCAGACGCGCTAGCCGCCGAACTCACCTTAACTTCCTCCGTCTCGCCGACCGCATCTGTGATCGGGTGAAGTCCTTCATCGCACCGTCGATCGCTGGAACGCAGGTGAGCACGGGTGTTGATGAGCAGATGAGGGCTGGCTGACGTAGGTGGATAGCTAATGTTTTTAGCATAGCTCTGTGAGGTCCGGTTGCTAAGTTAGCTTCAATGGCGTCGTTAGCAACAGCATTGTTAACCTTTGCCAGGCTGGAAAGTGTTAACCGTGTATTTACATGTCTATGGTATAATAGTATTGTTGATCTTCTGTCTATCCTTCCAGTCAGGGATTTATTTATTTTGTTTTTATCTGCATTTGAGCCCGATGCTATCACGTTAGCTACGTAGCTAAAGAGCTTCGCCGATGTATTGTCGTGGAGATAAAAGTCACTGTGAATGTCCATTTCGCGTTCTCAACTCTCATTTTCAAGAGGATATAGTATCTGAGGTGGTTTAAAATACAAATCCGTGATCCACAATAGAAAAAGGAGAGAGTGTGGAATCCAATGAGCCAGCTTGTACCTAAGTTACGGTCAGAGCGAAAAAAGATATGTCTTGCACTGCATTCTAGTCCTTAACTCTAACGTTCCTCATCCACAAATCTTTCATCCTCGCTCAAATTAATGGGGTAATCGTCGCTTTCTCGGTCCGAATCGCTCTAGCTGCATTGAAAACAATAGGAAAATGTGAGGAGCCTTTCAACTGACTACGTCACGCTACTTCCGGTAAGGGCAAGGCTTTTTTTATCAGATACCAAAACTTGCGATCTTTATCGTCGTTGTTCTCTACTAAATCCTTTCAGCAAAAATATGGCAATATCGCGAAATGATCAAGTATGACACATAGAATGGATCTGCTATCCCCGTTTAAATAAAAAAATGTAATTTCAGTGGGCCTTTAAAGGCCTACTGAAACCCACTACTACCGACCACGCAGTCTGATAGTTTATACATCAATGATGAAATCTTAACATTGCAACACATGCCAATACGGCCGGGTTAACTTATAAAGTGCAATTTTAAATTTCCCGGCAAACTTCCGGCTGAAAACGTTTCGATATGATGACGTTTGCGCGTGACGTCAATGGTTGAACCGGAAGTATTGGTACACCATTGTATCCAATACAAACAGCCCTGTTTTCATCACAAAATTCCACAGTATTCTGGACATCTGTGCTGGTGAATCTTTTGCAATTTGTTCAATGAACAATGAAGACTGCAAAGAAGAAAGCTGTAGGTGGGATTGGTGTATTAGCGGCCGGCTACAGCAACACAACCAGGAGGACTTTGAGAGTTGGATAGCGGACGCGCTATCCGACGCTAGCCGCCGACCGCATCGATGATCGGGTGAAGTCCTTCGTCGCGCCGTCGATCGCTGGAACGCAGGTGAGCACGGGTGTTGATGAGCAGATGAGAGCTGGCGTAGGTGGAGCGCTAATGTTTTTATCATAGCTTTGACGAGGTCCCGTAGCTGAGTTAGCTTCAATGGCGTCGTTAGCAACAGCATTGCTAGACTTCGACAGGCGGCACAGCATTAACCGTGTAGTTACAGGTCCAGTGTTCGGTTCGGTGTCTCCTGATAGTAGTATTGTTGATCTTCTGTCTATCCTTCCAGTCAGGGGCTTATTTCTTTTGTTTCTATCTGCATTTAAGCACAATGCTATCACGTTAGCTCTGTAGCTAAAGTGCTTCACCGATGTATTGTCGTGGAGATAAAAGTCACTGTGAATGTCGCGTTCTCGACTCTCATTTTCAAGAGGATATAGTATCCGAGGTGGTTTAAAATACAAAACCGTGATCCACAATAGAAAAAGGAGAAAGTGTGGAATACAATGAACCCTTCTACCTAAGTTACGGTCAGAGCGAAAAAATATACGTCCTGCACTGCACTCTAGTCCTTCACTCTCACGTTCCTCATCCACAAATCTTTCATCCTCGCTCAAATTAATAAAATTAGAAGTAAAAGGTTATACTGTAGATATATTTTGGGTTGCACCTATATTATACTCATATATGTTATACATACTTTTCTTATATATTTTTATATACAATTACAGTATGTACAGTTGTAAATGAACTAAAATCATCATGATTATTACATCTAGATCAGTGGTTCTTAACCTGGGTTCTATCGAACCCTAGGGGTTCGGTGAGTCAGGCTCAGGGGTTCGGCGGAGGTCAAGACACACCCAACTCATTGTGTAAATAAAAACTTCTCCCTATCGGCGTATTACGGATACGGCAACAGCAGAGGTCACACTGATTTGCAGGTGTGTCATTTGTTGTGAGTTTATGCACTGTGTTGGTTTTGTGACGACCGGGGCGCATGGTGATGCGGGGTTGTTCTCCCAGGAATGCAGACGGGCTTCAGACACAGAGTGCAGGTAAGAAAATGATTAATTTAAAGACATAAATCAGACGGGAACTAAGAAAAACGTGCTCATAGCACTTAAGGCAAAAACTAAATGGGCTAGCGTGGGAGCTAGCAAGTAAAAAGAGCCTAGCGTGGAAGCTAGCAGGTACAGAGCAAGAAACAAATGTCGTCAACTATAGCATAAAGCAAATTAGGAAGCCAGACCGAGTGAGGCTAGGGCAAAGACTAGATAGCCCTCTGATTAGTGCCCGGACAATAGGTGGGCGTCTCGACACTAACCAGAGGCAGCTGAGCGCAATCTGCAGTCATGGCAACAGAAACAAACAAACTCAAGAGGTGCTGAAAACACTAGTGACCTGAAAACGTAAATTGAATATGATCCGGGCAGCGGATCATAACAGGTTTTGTTCTTTGAACAAGGTGATGTTCATGCACGGTTCATTTTATGCACCAGTAAAAAAAACATAGTAACACTTTAGTATTAGGAACATATTCGCCATTAATTAGTTGCTTATTAACATGCAAATTAGTAACATATTGGCTCTTAACTAGTCATTATTAAGTACTTATTAATGCCTTATTCGGCATGGCCTTATTATAACCCTGGCTCTAACCCTAACCCTCTAACCCTAACCCTAACCAAATAACTTTAAATTAAGTCTTTGTTACTTAGAATATGTCCCACTAGTGTCCAAAAAACTCTAAATTAAGTCTTTGTTACTTAGAATATGTTCCCCATACTAAAGTGTTACCAAAAACATATAACTTTGTCTTGAATTTGAATTTTTTTTTTTTTTTTTCCACTAAAGAAGGGTTCAGTGAATGCACATATGAAACTGGTGGGGTTCAGTACCTCCAACAAGGTTAAGAACCACTGATCTAGATATATATTTCAAAGTTGCTCTCTGTGTGTGTTTAATTTTCATACAGGATAATGAAGCAGAAGCAGCAGACTCAATGTTACAATCCAACAACATGAAGACACATTCTCAGCTTCAACAGATGCCTGTGAATCTATCAAAGCTACCCTCATTGATCCTGTTGACTGGCCACACCATTTGACTGCAGTGATGTCACGGTATGAACATTTCTAATCACGGTTATTGTGACCAAATTTATCACGGTTATCAATATTATCGCAGTATTTTTAAATGTGCTCAACATTTTCAAAAAGTACTTATACCGAAATCTTTTAAGCAAGTTTTATTGAAAAAAACACAAATGACACATTCAAAATGATTTCCTTTGAAGAATAACCATTACTGTATATAGGAACACTGTACTTGTACCTCAAGTAAAAATAAATAACATAATTAGATAAAAATACATTTTGAAATTGTGTAAGATAGCACCTTTTGGACATAAGAGATAAACAAATACAAACAAATATAAGAATCTTGCTCGATGGCACCTGATGGCCATAAGACATAACTGCATTTTGTGTCCATATAAATAAAAATAGCGTGTTCATGTATAAGATCTAGTCTTACACATAGGTCTGCACGATTATGGGCAAATTAATAATTACGATTATTTTTCATCAATAGTAAAATCACAGATATTAATCAGGATTATTCATTAATGTTAGGTTTTTGATTGATTGATTGAGACTTTTATTAGTAGGTTGCACAGTGAAATACATATTCCGTACAATTGACCACTAAATGGTAACACCCGAATAAGTTTTTCAACTTGTTTAAGTCGGGGTCCACTTAAATTGATTCATGATACAGATATATACTATCATATATACTATCATCATAATACAGTCATCACACAAGATAATCACATTGAATTATTTACATTAATTACAATCGGTGGTGTGGGGGGGGGGGGGGGGGGGAGGATATGGACAGCAAGTAGTGGACATAGAGAGAGAAAGAGAGAGAGAAAGAGAGAGAGAGAGAGAGAGAGAGATCAGAAGGCATAGGAAAAAGTATCTGCATTTGATTGTTTACATTTGATTATTAGCATTTGATTATTAGCAATCCGGGGAGGGTGTTAGTTAAGGGTTGTAGCTGCCTGGAGGTGAACTTTTATTGCGGTTTTGAAGGAGGATAGAGATGCCCTTTCTTTTATACCTGTTGGGAGCGCATTCCACATTGATGTGGCATAGAAAGAGAATGAGTTAAGACCTTTGTTACTTCGGAATCTGGGTTTAACGTGGTTAGTGGAGCTCCCCCTGGTGTTGTGGTTATGGCGGTCATTTACGTTAAGGAAGTAGTTTGACATGTACTTCGGTATCAGGGAGGTGTAGTGGATTTTATAGACTAGGCTCAGTGCAAGTTGTTTAACCCTGTCCTCCACCTTGAGCCAGCCCACTTTGGAGATGTGAGGTGGGATCTGGGGTGGAGGTCTACAAGTAACCTGACTAGCTTGTTCTGAGATGTTTGGAGTTTAGATTTGAGGGTTTTGGAGGTGCTAGGGTACCAGGAGGTGCATGCGTAATCGAAAAAGGGTTGAACGAGAGTTCCCGCCAGAATCCTCATGGTGCTTTTGTTGACCAGAGAGGAGATTCTGTAGAGAAATCTCGTTCGTTGGTTAACCTTTCTGATTACCTTGGTTGCCATTTTATCACAGGAAAGATTAGCCTCTAGAATGGAACCTAGGTAGGTGACCTCATCTTTCCTGGTGATAACAATGTCACCCACTTTTATAGTGAAGTCATTGACTTTCTTAAGGTTGATGTGGGACCCAAACAGGATGGATTCCGTTTTACCCAAGTGTATGGATAGCTTGTTGTCAGCGGGCCAGGTGCAAGTTCTACACAGCTCAGCACAGGTAAAGCAGTGTTGGGTTGGGGTGTGAACTTAGCGTCTAAAAGGCTAGAAACCTTATCCATATATTTAAAGGCAAATATTTGTCTTTATGTTCATTAACAGTATACACATGTCACCCTTTTCACATTACATGATGCTTTTATCTCTCTGTTTACATTTTAATAGAGAGAAGTATTTGTTATGCACATTTACATGTACTAATGTGTGTACATGTACATGCTGTATTGGGACAGATTAATTAAGAGTTTGAGCAGAAATATGTTGTATAGGAATTAACTATACACAATAAAACATTAACAAAGTGCTATTTCACATTGTGAAATGAACAAATCCACAACATGTAAAGACATGGTGTATACTTTTTGACATTAGTATAAAACACAAAGCAGTTTGGCTAAGGAAGATAAAGTCTTTTAAACAAGCTTTGTTCTTTTCCAACAACATTGTGTGTTACAGTGCAAGTTTGGCCAACAAAAATAAACACGAGTGATGCCTCTCACATCGAATACACAATCTTCACATCCTGCGTTCAATTCGAAAAAGATGACAAAACATTTTAGCTAGTATTTCTGTTATCAGAACACTGCAAAAGTTAGCGCTACATAAAGGACTAGTGAACATCCCAGTAAACAAACTAAAGACTTTATAAACAAGTTGTGGCAACGTTCCCGACACATCGCCTGCTGCATGTTTCCTCACGTCATTAACTCTCAGTCACAGCAGGACGCAGTATTATTTACAGCTAGAATTCACCAACTCGAGTATTTCATATATATTTCATATGTATTTCATATATATATATATATATATATATATATATATATATATATATATATATATATTTATGAAATACTTGACTTTCAGTGAATTCTAGCTATATATATATATATATATATATATATATATATATATATATATATATATATATATATATATATATATATATATATATATATATATACATATATATATATATATATATATATATATATATATATATATATATATATATATATATATATATATTTTTATTTTTTATTTTTTTTTTATTTTTATTTACATAAAAGAAATACTTGAATTTCAGTGTATCCATTAGATGGCAGTATTGTCCTGTTTAACTTCTCCGTTCATGATGAGTATATCATTTCGGCCACCGTGTTCAATGGAGAAGTCTGTTCTACATATTTACAGGCAACATACACCTTCCCCTTCTAACTGTCCTGGATGAACTGAAATTCTTGTTTCCATTCGTTTTGGAACTTGCAAGCGTATTTCTTCATCTTGCTCGTCGACGGCGTCGCCATGTCTGTAATTTCCTCGTTCTTCTGCTTCGTCTCCTTGTTGTGTGCGCAGTTGTTTGTGCACTCTACTCTCTAAAAGCCCTAGATGTTATGACGTCATTGGGCAGGCAAGCTGTTTATATTGTGGGAAAGCGGACGTGAGAACAGGCTGTCCCCACTCAGTCTCAGGTCCGCATTGAGCTGGAGGGGGCGTGGCCTCCAGCTCCGACTGAATACCGGGAGTTTGTCGGGAGAAAATCTCTGCCGGGAGGTTGTCGGGAGAGGCGCTGAATACCGGGATTCTCACGCTAAAACGGGAGGGTCGGCAAGTATGATGTAATGAAAATTATTTTAGGACAGTACAGGCCTTGTCTTCATTTTTGTGTTGCTTTGTCATCATTTAATAATCTTGCGCGATGCAGATTAAAACAACCTTAATTCTTCTAATCAGTGAGCAGTTTCCCATGTGCACAAAGGCTGTGTACTATTATGACCTCATGCAGGGAATCTCAGAGGACGCTCTGTTGTCTGCAAATGTAATTGGGGGGCAATGACGTGGAGTTGCAGTCGTTTCAAGGGTCATGGGTAAAGGAAATGGCTGGTGAGTAATGTCAGGTGAATGAGGCTGACACGTGTATCATTCAGCCACCCTGAGGTAAATTAGACGCTCTGGAGACACAATTGTCTCCAGCTGGACGCCTGGAGTTGATGCTTTGAATTAAGAGACGAGGGCAGGCATGTCTTACCAATTCACACAAAAGTGAGTACACCACTTACATTTCAGCAATCTTTTTATTACATACTGTATGCTTTCCCAATCGGTACCATTTGCTTGTTGTAAATTCCTAAAATGTTTGCCCTTTTTGGCTCTAAATCTGATCATGCACACATTTAACTATTCAAAATGTGTATTGGCCCATCTCAGGGCACTTTATTTTATTTTTGTACAAGCTACGTTCCTTAGCCAAAGATGACTTATTTGATGTTTGAAACTATCTAAATATTTCGAACAGCGCAATACAAAAGTGTTTTGACTTTATGAGCAACACACACACACAACAAGCAGGAACATTAGACACAATAGTGCGAGTGGGGGAAACTTGTACTGTATATTGCAACACAATTATGTAAAGCACAGAGAAATGTGAGCTCTGTACCACAGAGTTTTTTAAAGGTTGACCAAGGTCAGGGACGGCGCTACAGCGGGGCTGAAACTTGTTAAGCCCCAGTTCAGTTTTCACTACAAATCATAAATTGACTAACTACACGTATAGCGTACTACATCCTTACATCCACAACAAAAATACATTTAATGTAATTTAACAAGTTACTATGTGTATATTTATGTGAGAGAATAGTGAGTGTGACGTGTAGTGTAAAGATACTTGTTGCATTTTGATTGTATTGTCTGGTTATTAGCAGCCGCATGCATGCTGTCCCTTGCTGTATTTGTCATCTTTGCACGTGAAACCTTTTTGCCATCGTTAGGCTTAACTATTGAATTTAATATATTTTGGTCAAATTCAGTTAAAAGTACTTTTATATGGAACATGCTTGCGCTGTGTATAATAATAACTGATAATAACAGATTTTAGTGAAAACATTTGAACTTAATGTCATGAGAAGATGGCTGTGGAAGCCTGAACGCTGAACGCTGGTAACCTCATCTCAGTCTGCATCAGTGCCCTAATTTAAATCTTACTGTGAATTTTTTTACAGTTTGAAGTCGCAGTTTGCTATTTTGTGGTATCTTAAATTGTTTGATGCCGCCGTGCAACGTACATAGGTCTTATTTCTCTGTGACATAATTCAGAGTTTCAAAGCTGAAGTGATGTTTCATTTTGACCAGAAAGTAGAGGCAATTCTGGCTGGTCTGAATAATATTGAAGGACTTTATCAGCACTGAATGATCACGTGACCGTGCTCGAACATTGGGTCACTTCTACCGAAGAGAATAGGGCTAACCTCACTAACCGTGTCACTATTTTGGAAAAAGAAAATGCATACCTGAAAGAAAAAGCTGACGATGCTGAGAACAGAAGCCATTTTTCAAACCTGTGTTTCATTGGTAACGCAGGGCAAAGTGATGGAAAGGACATGATTACCTTCATCTATGACTTAATCCCGCTACTCTTGGCAAGGATAATTTTCCCACAGGGCCTGTTATTGAAAGGGCTCATCGTTCTCCAACCTTCACCACCGGCAAAAGAGGTTATCCTCGCCCCATCTTGGTCAAGTTCCTACACTTCCTAAACAAGTTGAAGATTTTACGTCTGGCCAGAGAGAAAGGTGATCTTCTGCACAACAGTGCCCGGGTCCAGGCGTTCCCTGACTTCAGTGCTGTCCTCATGCTCAAACGGTGTCAGTTTGACTCTGTTAAAAAGAAAATATTAAAATATTCTGTACTGTATCCCTGTAAGCTTTATAGTGATGGTGGAAGGGCAACCAAAGTTGTTCCGATCTCCCAAAGAGGCTGAAACTCTCCACGACAGCTCCCAATCTTCTCCATGATCGGGTTGTGACTACATCAATTCCTCTTATTTTGTTTATTTAGCTGACTATTTTTTCACTAGCATTGCCAAGGGACCTAAGACATTTTTTTTTTCACCTACAATCTTCTTTTTCCGTTGCTACCTCTGAAACATTTATTTATACATATTAGTTTTGCACGCAACGGTGAGCACTACGACGCTTGAATTTATGTTTGCTGTAACTGAGACTCGGGGAACTGACGCGATGAAAGGAACTGTCGCGATACATGATGCAGAACACTTATTAATGAACTGAACCTTTTTGTTATGCTTGATTTAACGTGATATTTTGTTTTGCTAGGGTTTATTTTTGTGCATTCTATATGCTCTGGAGGTTTCTGTTGCTAGGCTGGTTGTGCTTTGTTGTTCCTCTACTAAAGAAAATGTTTATGCAGACTGAGCGTGTTGTTACTCGTCTTCTGCTAGTTAATAATTTCTCTTTTCTCTATGTGTTATTTGTGTGTCTGTGTATGTGTGTGTCTGCTCTTGCTCTCCCCCCATCCACATCAGCCCGTTTCTACTAATAATTTATAATTTAAACAGATTAAAGATTATTAATCTTAATATCAGGAGCCTTGAACAAAAATGTATCTTTTCAGGACTTGGACTAACATCCATAAGTCACATGTCATGACTCTTTCTGAGATATAGCTGCATGATAATATTTTAGGTAATGAGTTACAAATAGGGCAGCACGGTGGAACAAGGGTTAGAGCGTGCGTCTCAATACGAAGGTCCTGAGTTATCCTGAGTTCAATCCCGGCTCGGGATCTTTCTGTGTGGAGTTTGCATGTTCTCCCCGTGACTGCATGGGTTCCCTCCGGGTACTCCGGCTTTCTCCCACCTCCAAAGACATGCACCTGGGATAGGTTGATTGGCAACACTAAATGGTCCCTAGTGTGTGAATGTGAGTGTGAATGTTGTCTGTCTATCTGTGTTGGCCCTGTGATGAGGTGGCGACTTGTCAAGGTGTACCCCGCCTTCCGCCCGAATGCAGCTGACATAGGCTCCAGCACCCCCCGCCACCCCAAAAGGGACCAGCGGTAAAAATGGATGGATGGATGGAGTTACAAATAGATGACTTTGTGCTTTACAGAGCTGACAGGAGGCTGTGTGGCAATTTACGTAGCTTCTGATCTTAACTCAAAATGCATCATTCAGAAATCAAACCAATTAATTTTGAATGTCTCTTTATTAGTATCAATTTTCATGAAAATAAAATATTAAATATTGGTACAATATATATAGGCCACCTTCAGCCCCAGCTGACACCACCAACTGTAGAATGGCAACTATTACTTAATTTGAGAAACATAATTAATTGATTATTTTGGATGGGATGATTTTTAATAATAACTGGCTTGGCCACTCCTCCACAAATGATAAACATGTATTCCATGGTGCAAATTTCACCCAGTTAATAAATACGTCTCCTAGAGTTGACGCTAAATCATCATCATTAATAGACTGGATATGTGTTACTAACCCTGAAAGAATCATCACATCTGGTGTAAAGTCTGATTGCTTTAGTGATCACCGCCTTATATACTGTGTTTGGAAAATTAAAATGCCTCGATTTTTGAAAAACAATTTTTTCATCAAATATTCCATTATGTCACTCAAGCTAATATCTAATCTCCATATCAATCTAGTTTTCGTCCTAATTTTTCTACAACTACATATCTTCTAAAATGTACAAATGCCTTGTTTTCTGCATCCGACACTGGCCAACTTAGAGGGGTAATTTTGATTATTATATCAAAAGCTTTTGATACGGTTGACTACTATATTATCTTGGACAAATTGCATGATATAGGACTAAGTCAAAATGCTGTCCTTTGGTTTAACTCTTGCCTTCAGAATAGATATCAATATATTTATGTCAATGGCTGCCAATCTAATCAAATGTTAGTTGATAGAGGTGTGCCACATGGTTCAGTATTAGGCCCACTTTTTTTCCTCTATTTTTTTTAAAGATATGTTGTGGTATTATATTGTAATCACCAAAATGATTCCCGGGCGCGGCGCCGCTGCTGCCCACTGCTCCCCAAGGGGATGGGTCAAATGCAGAGGACAAATTTCACCACATCTAGTGTGTGTGTGACAATCATTGGTACTTTAATCTTAATCTTAATTAATCGAGAGAGAGAGAGAGAGAGAGAGAGAGAGAGAGAGAGAGAGAGAAAGAGAGAGAGAGAGAGAGAGAGAGAGAGAGAGAGAGAGAGAGAGAGAGAGAAGAGGGTGGGGGTAAGAGAGAGAGAGAGAGAGAGAGAGAGAGAGAGAGAGACCTTAACATTTGACAACCAAACAATTACACAAAGCGACTCGGTAAAGAATCTCAGTATTATCTCCGACCCAACTCTGTCATTTGAGTCACACGTTAAGAATGTTACTAAAACGGCCTTTTCATTCATCTTCATAAGGTCGCTAAAATTTGTCCCATTTCGTCCACCACCGACACTGAGATCATTATTCATGCCTTTGTTACGTCTTGTCTCGATTACTGTTACGTATTATTTTCGGCTCTCCCTATGTCTAGCATTAAAAGATTACAGATGGTACAAAATGCGGCTGCTAGACTTTTGACAAAAACAAGAAAGTTTGATCATATTAGGCCTATACTGGCTCACCTGCACTTTCTTCCTGTGCACTTAAGATGTGACTTTAAGGTTTTACTACTTACGTATAAAATACTAAACGGTCTAGCTCCATCCTATCTTGCTGATTGTATTGTACCATATGTCCCGGCCAGAACTCCGGCTTATTAGTGATTCCCAGAGCCCAAAAAAAGTCTGCGGGCTATAGAGCATTTTCTATTCGGGCTCTAGTACTCTGGAATGCCCTACCAGTAACAGTTAGAGATGCTACCTCAGTAGAAGAATTTAAGTCCCATCTTAAAACTCATTTGTATACTCTAGCCTTTAAATACACCCATTTTTAGACCAGTTGATCTGCTGTCTCTCTTTTCTGCTCTGCTCCCCTCTCCTGCATGGAGAAGTTATCAGGTGACCACGGCTCAGCTTCCGCGGATGATTCGCTAGTTGTTCAGGATGGACCACTCCTCTTTGCATCAGTTGGACACATCTATGCGCTGCTGACTTGTCTCCATTCAAGATGATCCCCTGCTGGTCTCCCAATGTACTGGACTTTCACAAGAAGTCAGGACCACTTCTTATGCATCAGTTGGTGACGTCTCTGCGCCCTGACGTGTCTACCTGCAAGAGGATCCCCTGTTGGCGCCACTATGGACTGGACTCTCACAGTATTAACCATATCCACTCAGCCTCCATTACACCGGTCACCCAATGAGGGATCCCCATATATGCGGTTTCTCGTTGTTCCCATTGGGTTGATTTTTTCTTGCCCTGTTGTGGGATCTGAGCCGAGGATGTCGCTGTGGCTTTTGCAGCAAGTTTGTGATTATGGGCTATATAAGCAAACTTTGATTGATTGATTGATTGAGAGAGAGAGACAGAGAGAGAGAGAGAGAGAGAGAGAGAGAGAGAGAGAGAGAGAGAGAGAGAGAGAGAGAGAGAGAGAGAGAGAGAGAGAGAGAGAGAGAGAGAGCAATACATACAGAAAGACCAATCCCTCCATTCTGCTGCCCAAGCAGAATCTAACATTAAGGGGAATAATCAGCAAATGAAACACAGGCTGGGGCATACACACGGTGCACGTAAAAGGGTAATATAACTGAAAGTAACAGGAGGGAGTTTTTAGCATAGAATATCCAAATACATGCAATATACCATGTATGCTAATAGGATGTTGACATTAAGCACATTACAGACATTCAACAAAACAATTGTATTTTGAAAATGTGAAAATGCATTTAGGTAACAGGACTCTGCTGAGATTTTAATCTCTCCAGTCATAGTTGAAATATTATCAAAAATACAGAAAAATGAATTCGTAAAAAAAAATGTTTGGCCTTTGTATAACATCAATAGCTGTAACAGACATCTCGGAGGACCTTATATGGATTGTCAACACTTAAGCACTGGTCAAAAAGGCACAGCAGAGACTCCACTTCCTTTGTGTGCTGCGGAGGAACCAACTTGAGGAAAAACTGCAGGTATCTTTATCAGGCCACCATAGAGACAGTGTTGATGTACTGCATAACTGTGTGGTTTGCTGCCTGCTCTGCTGCTGACAGAAAGGCCCCGTAAAGGGTGACCAGGACTGCGGAGAAGATTATTGGCTGCCTTCCGCCCTCCTCAGATTACTTTACTCGCTCTCATTGCCTCGGCAGAGTAAAGAAAATCCTGGCACAAAGCTCTGACCCTGGTCTGCTCTTGATCACCCTGTTGCCATTAGGGAAGAGATTTTGGTCACACAAGAGCAGGAGTTAAAACGTTTTTACCCATGGGCCGTTAGGATATTGAATCTGTCTCCTGTGTTTCACTGTTGCACTGCTTGTCGTACTTGTGTTTATTTCCAACATGTAATTTGTTGTTTGTCTTGTATTTTAACTGCACTAACAGAGCAACCACCTGTAATTTTGTCATGCTCTCATGTTTCATGACAATAAAGTGATCTGTTCTATTTTATTCTATTCTATTCAATAACAGGACTGAGCAAACGGCTGTATGTGAATCTTTACTTTTTTTAAAGAAAATAAACAGAAAAATACAAAAATATATGAAAGGAAGCAGGTAAGACAAAACAATTGCAAATTACAGTGTTCAAAGTAGTAAAAATTATTTGTTTAAATTGTATTTGATAAACATGCAATCAGATCAATGTGCAGGACATTTTGTTTAATAAAAATGAATTTTACAATTATTTTATATTGTGAATTTATACATTTCATTTCCTTGGGATGCAAATGGCCCCAATTTGGTGTAATAGCAAGTTTTATTTCTTAAGTCGAAGTTGAAGACGTGTGGCTGCAAAAAGGCGAGAGTTCATGTCTTTTGAGAGCTACCGTACAGAATAAATGTTTGGAACATCGCAGTGTAAGATTATTATCATGCTGTTGTTTTTTATTATTTTTTTGGCGCGCTATCTGTGTACATCTGCTGGATTCAAAGATATTGTTTTCCTGGTTCAGCTCTAATTCACTTCATTCCTTTGGGGTAGTGTGTTCTTGTTCGGTTTAGATTTGAGGTTTCATCAAGTGTTACACACCTTTGAGAATCAAATTAATATTTGAGATAAGCAGTGATTATGCAGTGCCGGATTTCTATTACGTGGCTTGGAGCAAGTGTACACATTGCCATATTGTTGCTCAGCGAGCATCTCCCTGCGCCGTCCTTCTTGTTTATCAGCTATCGGCTCTCTGTGTCTTTGAAATTCTTGCCGCTTCCGCAAACTGGGATCAGTCGAGTGCAGAGACGTGGCCCACATCTCTCTTTGCTGCGTTGAAAACTCAATAAGAAATTCACAATTAAACCCACAGAGGAATACAACAGTAATGAGTTTCTTTCAAGACTGTCATTTTCCAGGTGCAAGATGGATATGCTCTGGATGCGGTCCCTCAGGTTCCAGTTACGACACAGTTTGATTTAAAACAAGACTTTTGCCGACCAGCACAATGACTGAGGGCTAATGGGAGGACCCTTGAGTGACTGGAGATAAATAGAAGTGGAAGTGAAAAAAGATGGCAAGAAAGTGCTTTTCTATACCAGCATGACACACAAAACGGGTGCTCGGTTCAGATTCTCACTTGTGAATAAAGAGTGTGAACATAAAACTGTCAGAATGCACCATGTGGGACTGCTCTCATGACAGGTGGCAAGATGGGATGCTTGACGATGCTGCAGCCTCTCACAGCGAGCTGAGGACACAGGAAGACTAGCAGGTACAGTAGGTTCATGTCTGCATCTTGGTTTTGCTTCTGAAATATTTAACACCCAAATTCTTGTTCTTGTTCACATGCCAGTGAAAAATCTAGTGGAACCTGTGAAGTCTAATGCTCCTGTAGTTTGCGACCAAATGTTCCAAAAAAATATATGCCTTAAAAGCAGTGGCGGGCCGTGCATTTTACACCTAGGCCTTCAGTGAGGCCTTACTTGGTCCAACTTTAATAAATACCTCTCTAAATACCATAATTTATGTCACCACACGGCTGGAGAAATATTGTACAGAAACACACTTGTACACTACTTTGTTTCGAGTCACCTCAATAGTGTACAAAACAGGCTATTTTCCGGCGGGTTTAAAAATCAATAAACCTGCATCAACAATTAAAACACATCCCTACGTGGTACTGTCAAAATGTAAATAATTGTAAAAACATATTACATGTAATAGATAAAATATTTGAACTCACAATTTGCAGCACTCATCAGATTCGATTGGAAGTGGCGGATAAACCATTTCACTAGCTGGGACAGCTTGGCTAGCTTGGGAGTCGGCCGACTCTTCTTGAAAATGGCCAATACTTGCCAACCTTGAGACCTTCGAATTAGGGACATTGGGTGGGGGTGGTGGGGGGGTTTAGGTGTGGGGGGGCCGGGTTGGGGGGGTGGGGGGGGCGGGTGTGTATATTGTAGCCCGGAAGAGTTAGGGATGCAACGGATTCTGGGTATTTGATTTGTTGTGTTTATGTTGTGTTACGGTGCGGATGTTCTCCCGAAATGTGTTTGTCATTCTTGTTTGGTGTGGGTTCACAGTGTGGCGCATATTTGTAACAGTGTTAAAGTTGTTTATACGGTCACCCTCAGTGTGACCTGTATGGCTGTTGATCAAGTATGTCTTGCAGTCACTTTCGTGTGTATGCAGAAGCCTCATACAACATGTGACTGGGTCGGCACGCTGTTTGTATGGTGAAAAAGCGGAAGTGTCGACAGGTTGTAGAGGACGCTAAAGGCAGTGCCATCACGGCACGCCCTTAATATTGTTGTCCGGGTGAAAATCGGGAGAATGGTTGCCCCAGGAGATTTTCGGGAGGGGCACTGACATTCGGGAGTCTCCCGGAAAAATCGGGAGGGTTGGCAATTATGAAATGGCCTTGCAAGTATATATCTGCAATTTAATCAACGTTTTGCTCCCTTTCGGCCATTGTGGGTTAAAAAAGCAAGTGGATATCAGATTTCTCTGTAAGCCTGGAGCCTATCCCAGGCGAACTCGGGTGGAAGGCGTGGGCCACCTCATTGCAGACCAAAAAATCAGTTGTCTTGAAATGTAGTATTAATGGTGTTGTAAGAGTAGCCCAATCTGTGATTTTAGAGCTTGTTTATGAGCAACAAACATTGGAAAAACAATTCATTATCTGCCTCTTGTTTTTCCCTGTTTTTGAAAGACGATGGGCCTATTTTGAAAATCAGTTTTTATATATCATGAACAAAAAACACCTTTGTGATGATCTAAAACAGAGGTCAGGAACCTTTTTGGCTGAGAGAGCCATAAAAGCAAAATCGTTTTAAATGTATTTCCGTGAGAGTCATATAATATTTTTTAACCCTGAATACAACTAAATATGCATTTTTAAGTAAGACCAACATTTTTAGAGTATACGTCTCTTATTCTTTTTAATAACATTGTTATTTTGAAGCTAACCAATAATAATAAAAATGAAATGAATTTGGGTAACACACTTACAACTCTGAGAAAAACAACTATGATCTGCATATACCACACTGCATGTAATCTTTGTGAAGCGACTCAGTCCAAAAAAATAACTAGTATTCTTCTCTTGTCCGCTTGTCACCTTGTCTGCCACGCATCATTACAGTTAATGGTGAGTACACATTTTATCGTTAAGTTTTATCGTTCAGCCGTCAACATACTTTTCACGCTTTTATGACTTAAGAATGTCAGAAAGCACAATGCATATATGAAGTCCACTCACCTTCAGCCATCGTCCCTCTCTTTTTCCTAGTAATATACAGATCCTTCGTGCATCATCAACGCTAAAGGTTGATTTTAGTCTTAAAGACAACAAATCTCTTATTTTTTGTATTTTCATGATAGTTGAGTTTCCTTGAATATAATGAAAGTACAGTTGAAATAAACGCTTGACCATGCAATAGATTGCTTCAATTTATATTATCTTCTATAGCAGTGTTTTTCAACCTTTTTTGAGCCAACGCACATTTTTTTCATTGAAAAAATCCAGAGGCAAAGCACCAGCAGAAATCATAAAAAAATTAAAGCAGCCGATATTGACAGTAAAAAGTTGTTGTTGCAATTGTTGGATATGACTTTAAACCATAACCAACCATGCATCACTATACCTCTTGACTCAAAGTAGGTGTACTTTCACGACCTGTCACATCACACCGTGACTTATTTTGAGTTTTTTGCTGGTTTCTTGTGTGTAGTGTTTTAGTTTTTGTCTTGCGCTCCTATTTTGGTGACTTTTCCTGTTTTGTTGGTATTTTCCTGTAGAAGTCTCATGTCTTCCTTGAGCGCTATTCCCCGCATTTGCTTTGTTTTAGCAATCAAGAATATTTAAGTTGTCGCTATCCTTCTTTGTGGGGACATTGTTGATTGTCATGTCATGTTCAGATGTACTTTGTGGATGCCGTCTTTGCTCAACACGCTGTAAGTCTTTGCTGTCGTCCAGCATTCTGTTTTTGTTAACATTGTAGCCAGTTCAGTTTTACTTTCGTTCCCTAAGCTTCAATGCCTTTTCTTAGGGGCACTCACTTTTTGTTTATTTTTGGTTTTAGCATTTGATACCTTTTCACCTGCACGCTGCCTCCCACTGTCGTCTGCATTTTGGGATCACAACAAACCATGTTCCGACATCTACAAAGCTATTAGCTATCAGCTGCCACCTACTGATATGGAAGAGTATAACATCATTATGCTGCCGAGCTCTAGACAGCACTCAACAACGGCACATTATTTGCAGACTAATTACTTGTTTGCAAAAAATATTTTTACCCCAAATAGGTGAAATTACATCTCCCACGGCACACCAGACTGTATCTCACAGCACACTAGTGTGCCGTGGCACAGTGGTTGAAAAACACTGTTCTATAGCACTGATTCTCAACTAGTGGCATGTAAAATCATTAATGCTAATCAGTAGCACATTTATTTAAATGTGTTTGTGTATGTAAAATGTTGAAGTAAATGTATTTGGTATTTTACTGTATGTACGCTGTAATTATTACGTTATTGAGAACCTGTTATCTGTCTGCTGAGCTTGCATGTGGAGAGCAAACAGTGAGAGCAAAATAAACCAAAAACATTTGTGGATATAAAGTAAATGTTCTGATATTATGCTCTGCACGCTTTTATTTTGCACTACTTCAAATTTAAAAAGTCACTGTCTATTTTTAGTAAATATGTATATAATATATTTGCAATTCGGGTCTTCACTTGTTTTCAAGGTGTGTTGTTATGTCCTGCAGCCTAACAAGTTGAGAACCATCCCTCTACAGAAGAGGTCCTTCAAAATGCAATTATTTTACACTCTGAATTGTTTTTTCCCATGTATATGAGTTGGAGTTTAGGAACATGTACAGTAAGTACACTAAGATCCAAAAAACATGTGCTTAATAACATGTGCACACTATAAAATTGTGTGTGTTATTAGTGGGGGTGTTGCGTGCGATCTACTCAGACTGCGAGCACAATTGATAACAAGTGCAAACGTGATGCAGACCACCATATGTATTGTAAATGAGGTTTGTGCCTGACCACAGATTAAAGTACAAATGAAAATACACTGTCATGACATTAGTTAGAATTTATGCGCCTAAAACTCCTCTATGACTTTAGCTCGAGACTTCTTCTGTTTGTTTGATATTGTCATTACTGCCACAAGAGGTGGGAAAGTGTATCAGCCCATACGGGCCACAGCTGAGAAACAAATATTTTCTGGCGGCCCTTCTTATACTTAAGAAACACTGCAGTAGACTGAGGAGGAATCAGTTAAATGTTGGTGATGCTCTGTATAAAGGGGCTAATACATTAGTTCAGGGATTCTCAAACTGTAGTAATACGACAAAAAAACAAAAAAAATTGATGAAAGTAGAGTGTTTTATGCTCCTATATTTAAACACAGTCTTACTGTTCAAACTGTGTGTAATGTTACAATGGCCAAACATATTAAATATACTTAAATAAAACCTGTACCTTGTTTTTAGTAAATACTTAAGCCTACTATGCTACTGTATTGTAATGTTTGCCATTAGGGTGGAGCCAAGTTTTTCTCTGATGTGGTACTTGGGGGGGAGTTTGAGTACCACTGCATTACTTTGATATTACAGTTGGACTATCCACTCTGTCACAGTCCTGCATAGCAGCTGTTGACTTGACTCCAGGATGCAGAGATGTCTCCAGGATGTCTGTGATATGACACGATGGGTATATATAGGTGTTGGTAGCCAGGTGTTGTCACTAGCTCTCTGTTCTGTGTTCTGGCAATGATTCTGTTAGTGGTACTAGATCATTCTGGCCTACTTTCTACCCCTGACACAAGGCAGAAGAAGATTTGGCATCAGGTTGGGTAAAGTTGTGCAGTTAGGGAAAGCCATCCATCACAGAGGCCTGCTGCAGCTGTCATTATCAGAGGGGTTTGTCTGTTCTTGTTAATGGGATGCTGGGAACAGGCACTTGGAGGTAAATCTGTCCATGCTCCTGATTCACTGGGTCATAAACATTGTGGAACTCAGTGATTACAGGGCCTCAGTTTGATCTGTTTTTCTTTCGAAATTGTGTAGGATGGACGGAAGAGTGAGCATGCTGGGAAAGACAAGGACAGATATCAACTATGTGCATGCTTGGACTTGACTTAACGAGATGACATAATGGTAATTATCATTCATGACTGTCATTATTGATCACATGAGCTGAGCTTTTCTTTTGTATGTTTTTTTATATACAGGTATTTTTATATGTCCTACTTTTTCGCAGCATGGGCACTTAAGCTAAACCCTGCTGGTCTACGGTGAACTCTCTGACTTAACCTAATTTTAAACATAATAAATCTCATTATATTGCGTTGTTGTTTTGAAGTAAATAACAAAGTTATAAAAGAGACACAATTATGGTGATAAATCAAACTATGCTTGATTGAAAGTGTTTGGTTATTCATATCCATCTGGCTCTGCACTAAAAGTACTTTGCTTTCACAAATTATGCAAATGCATCACACTGAAATATCATTAACGAGCGCTCCAGAACAATCACCAAATGGGTTGAAATTAAAGTATTTTTGTTTCCCATGCCACTTTTCCACCCACTGACCAAAAACATTCTCGTTAAGTGGACACTCTAAATTGCCCATGGGTGTAAATATGAATGTCTGTCTGTCCGTCAATATGTCAGCATTTCATTTGGAGTCTTATTTGTCTTTAGGACAATGTCCATTGGCAGAGGAACCTCTTCAAAATAAGTGCTCCTGCAAACAAATTGATGGATTTTCATGAGGATACGAATGACAAAGATCGATGCCATAATTGACGAGGAGTCATTTAAGTCGAGAAAACAAATGCAGTGTAAAGACTTTTCCAAACTCACCTACAATTATTTTTGGGGGGTTATAGAGCCCGCTATTGATGTAGCATGCATATTTCTATTCCCAGTGACCATGTGACTTGCTGTAAAACAAGAAAAAAAAAACAACAACAGTGTGTTAACTCAATTAAACACAATAAAAGTATTTATTCATTTAAACTTTATTGGGATAAGGGTTGCCAGAACATCAACATAAAAATATATATACACCAATACACCAGTTATTTTTTTTTTAGCTTTTTTGTTTCCAGAACAAAAAACATCTCAACAATGGCCGACCAATGTCATCTCTCTTCAGTTTTGACATTTTCTTTAATAAATTGATTATCTTGTATGATACTTTTGTTGAAAAACTCATACATTATCATAAGTAATTTTATGATTCCGGGTGGGATACACCGCACTGGTAGGTGTGTCGTGATCACCGTGTTCATTATTCTTTGTTCCGTATCATTTCCTGTTTGTGCTCCTATTTTCTTAAATGGTTTGTTGTAATGTCAGGCAGTGACTTCACCCCTGTTGTGAGCTCGATTCTCCTCACTTGATCCTGATTGGCAATTACAAGGCTCACCTGTCCCTAATTGCCAATCAATCTTCCATCTGTCAGACGGTACTAGAGTTTGGGGTTTGGTACTGTACATGCTGCCCTTGCAAACTGTTAGAAGTGTTTTTCTGCTACATCCTACTTGACTTTTACCTGCATGTTGCTATACCTGTCTCTGCATCCTGAAGTCCAGCTAACAGCCGCCATGCACGACTGTGACAGAGTGGATATTCCAACTGTAATATCAAACTAATGCAGTGATTCTCAAACTTTTTCCCCCCGAGTACCACATCAGAGAAAAACGTGGCTCTTCAAGTACCACTGTAATGGCTAACATTACAATACGGTGGCATAGTAGGCCTAAGTATTCACTAAAAACAAGGCAAAGGTTTTCCATCCATCCATCCAACTTCTTCCGCTTATCCGAGGTCGGGTTGCGGGGCAGCAACCTAAGCAGGGAAACCCAGACTTCCCTCTCCCCAGCCACTTTGTCCAGCTCTTCCCGGGGGATCCCGAGGCGTCCCCAGGCCAGCCGGGAGACATTGTCTTCCCAACGTGTCCTGGGTCTTCCCCGTGGCCTCCTACCGGTCGGACGTGCCCTAAACACCTCCTTAGGGAGGCGTTCGGGTGGCATCCTGACCAGATGCCCGAACCACCTCATCTGGCTCCTCTCGATGTGGAGGAGCAGCGGCTTTACTTTGAGCTCCCCCCGGATGGCAGAGCTTCTCACCCTATCTCTAAGGGAGAGCCCCGCCACCCGGCGGAGGAAACTCATTTCGGCCGCTTGTACCCTTGATCTTGTCCTTTCGGTCATAACCCAAAGCTCATGACCATAGGTGAGGATGGGAACGTAGATCAACCGGTAAATTGACAGCTTTGCCTTCCGGCTCAGCTCCTTCTTCACCACAACGAATCGATACAGCGTCCGCAATACTGAAGACGCCGCACCGATCTGCCTGTCAATTTTACGATCCACTCTTCCCTCACTCGTGAACAACACTCCGAGGTACTTGAACTCCTCCACTTGGGGCAGGGTCTCCTCTGCAACCCGGAGATGGCACTCCACCCTTTTCCGGGCGAGAACCATGGACTCTGACTTGGAGGTGCTGATTCTCATCCCAGTCGCTTCACACTGTCACCGATCCAGTGAGAGCTGAAGATCCTGGCCAGATGAAGCCATCAGGACCACATCATCTGCAAAAAGCAGAGACCTAATCCTGCAGCCACCAAACCAGATCCCCTCAACGCCTTGACTGCGCCTAGAAATTATGTCCATAAAAGTTATGAACAGAATCGGTGACAAAGGGCAGCCTTGGCGGAGTCCAACCCTCACTGGAAACGTGTCCGACTTACTGCCTGCAATGCGGACCAAACTCTGGCACTGATCATACAGGGAGCGGACCGCCACAATCAGACAGTCCGATACCCCATACTCTCTGAGCACTCCCCACAGGACTTCCCGAAGGACACGGTCGAATGCCTTCTCCAAGTCCACAAAACACATGTAGACTGGTTGGGCAAACTCCCATGCACCCTCAATGACCCTGCCGAGAGTATAGAGCTTGTCCACAGTTCCACGACCAGGACGAAAACCACACTGTTCCTCCTGAATCCGAGGTTCGACTATCCGCCGTAGCCTCCTCTCCAGCACACCTGAATAGACCTTACAGGGAAGGCTGAGGAGTGTGATCCCACGATAGTTAGAACACACCCTCCGGTTCCCCTTCTTAAAGAGAGGAACCACCACCCCTGTCTGCCAATCCAGAGGTATCGCCCCCGATGTCCACGCGATGCTGCAGAGTCTTGTCAACCAAGACAGCCCCACAGCATCCAGAGCCTTAAGGAACTCCGGGCGGATCTCATCCACCCCCGGGGCCTTGCCACAGAGGACCTTTTTAACTACCTCAGCAACCTCAGCCCCAGAAAAAGGAGAGCCCACCACAGATTCCCCAGGCACTGCTTCCTCAAAGGAAGACGTGTTGGTGGGAAGTATTCCCTCCACCGATCCACAACATCCGCAGTCGAGGTCAGCAGAACACCATCCTCACCATACACGGTGTTGATAGTGCACTGCTTCCCCTTCCTGAGGTGGCGGATGGTGGTCCAGAACCGCTTCGAAGCCGTCCGGAAGCCGTCCGGAAGTCGTCCAGAAGTCGTTTTCCATGGCTTCCCCGAACTCCTCTCATGTCCGAGTTTTTGCCTCCGCGACCGCTGAAGCCGCACACCGCTTGGCCTGTCGGTACCTGTCCGCTGCCTCAGGAGTCCTATGAGCCAAAAGAACCCGATAGGACTCCTTCTTCAGCTTGACAGCATCCCTCACCGCCGGTATCCACTAACAGGTTCTAGGATTACCGCCATGACAGGCACCAACTACCTTGCGGCCACAGCTCGAATCAACCGCCTCGACAATAGAGGCGCGGAACATGGTCCATTCGGACTCAATGTCCAGCACCTCCCTCGTGACATGTTCAAAGTTCTTCCGGAGATGGGAATTGAAACTCTCTCTGACAGGAGACTCTGACAGACGTTCCCAGCAGACCCTCACAATGCGTTTGGGCCTGCCAGGTCTGTCCGGCATCCTCCCCCACCATCGCAGCCAACTCACCACCAGGTGGTGATCGGTAGAAAGCTCCGACCCTCTCTTTACCCGAGTGTCCAAAACATGAGGCCGCAAATCCGACGACACAACTACAAAGTCGATCATGGAACTGCGGCATAGGGTGTCCTGGTGCCAAGTGCACATATGGACACAATTACAATAACAAAACACCGCTCGGGTTCAGATCCGGGCGGCCATTCTTCCCAATCACGCCTCTCCAGGTGTCACTGTCGCTGCCAACATGAGTGTTGAAGTCCCCCAGTAGAATGAGGGAATCACCCGGGTGAGCACTCTCAAGTACTACCTCGAGTGAAACCAAAAAGGGTGGGTACTCTGAGCTGCGGTTTGGCGCATAAGCGCAAACCACAGTCAGGACCCGTTCCCCCACCCGAAGGCGGAGGGAAGCCACCCTCTCGTCCACATGCAGGCTCCGAGCCGGGGGGCAACAAGAATTGCCACCCCAGCCCGTCGCCTCTCACTGCCGGCAACGCCAGAGTGGAAGAGAGTCCAGCCCCTCTCGAGAGAACTGGTTCCAGAGCCCTTGCTGTGCGTCGAAGTGAGTCTGACTATGTCTAGCCGGAACTTCTCCACCTCGCGCACTAGCTCAGGCTCCTTCCCCCCAGCGAGGTGACGTTCCACATCCCAAGAGCTAGCTTCTGTAGCCGAGGATCGGACCGCCAAGTGCCCTGCCTTCGGCTGTCGCACCCGACCTCTATGACCCCTGCTATGGGTGGTGAGCCCATTGGAGGGGGGACCCACGTTGCCTCTTCGGGCTGTGCCCAGCCGGGCCCCATGAGGACAGGCCCGGCCACCAGGCGCTCGCCATCGTGCCCCACCTCCGGGCCTGGCTCCAGAGGGGGGCCCCGGTGACCCGCGTCCGGGCGAGGGAAATCTGGGTCCTTTGTTTTTATTTTTCATTGAGGTCTTCGAGCTGCTCTTTGTCTGATCCCTCACCTAGGACCAGTTTGTCTTGGGAGACCCTAGCAGGGGGCATAAAGCCCCCGGACAACATAGCTCCTAGGATCATTGGGAAACGCAAACTCCTCTACCGCGGTAAGGTGGCAGCTCAGAGAGGAGGGCACAGGTTTTATTTAATTATATTTAATATTTTTGGCCACTGTAACATTACACACAGTTTGAACAGTAACACTGTGTTTAGATATAGGAAAATAAAACACTGAATCAATAATTTTTTTGTTGTATTACTAGATGGAGCCCGTCTCGTGTACCACTACATTTCAAGCATCCCTGAACTAATGTATTAGCCCCTTTATCCAGAGCATCACCAACATTTAACTGATTCTTCCTCAGTCTACTGCAGTGTTTCTTAAGTATAGTCCCGGGGCACATTCTTGGGACGCAAGCGCCCCCTATAGGGCCACCAGAAAATATATGTTTCTCAACTGTGGCCCGTATGGGCCGCATCTGTACTCAGTTATGATACACTTTCCCACCTCTTGTGGCAGTAATGACAATGTCAAACAAACAGAAGAAGTCTCGAGCTAAAGTCATAGAGGAGTTTTAGGCGCAAAAATTATAACTAAAGTCATGAAGCTGTATTTTCATTTGTACTTAAATGTTATTGACAGTTTATATAAGAAACATATTCATTATGATTTATTATTAATTTAGTTTATTTATTTTAGCACTACATATTGTATGGAAATGTATTTTTTCATATTTTATTGACAGCTTATATAAGAAACCGTGAGATGTCTCTGTCTCGGGTTCCTATTAGACCACCAGGGAAGGCACAACACTCTCGGATGTGGTTTTTACAATTGTTTTAATTCTTTTCGCACACAAGTCTCTCCCGGCTTTTCAGCTCTTCTTTCGCACAATGTCTCTCCTTTGGCTTTTCAGCCGTCTCCTCCTGTACTCGCTCCTGCTTTCCAGCTCCGCTCCCCTCATGGTCTCTGACGCTGCTAATAAAGGAACAGGTGATTAGATAACTCGTTCCAGCTGAGCCATCCACTCACCTGTCTGCTGCTTCATGGCCGGCCCCCGCACACACCCCGCCCGCAGGGAACGCGCGAACCACGCCCCTCTCCACAGAAACATATTCATTATCATTTATTATTAATTTAGTCTATTTATTTTAGCACTACATGTTGTATGGAAATGTATTTCTCATCAGTTGTTTATGAGTCTCTTTATATGCAGTATATTTAAATAGTATTTATTTTTGTAATCAGCCCGACCTAAGCTTTGAAAATAATCTTTGTAACATACACTTTTTCATATGACAATGTGTATCCTGTTAAATTGTAAGTAGGTTAGATATAATTGGCATTACTAATTAATAATAATATAATATAATATTTGAGTGGGCCCCGGGCCCCTGTGCAGTGGAAAAGTTGGGCCCTGAGGTCAAAAAGGTTAAATACCCCTCATCTACTGCATATGACACCCTTTAAAAGTCTGCATCATTAGCAGATTTACAACCAAATGCACGTCTTACTATTTTATTATAACATGTCGATACCACAGATTGTAGTTACTAGCAGTCAGCTCATTCTCTCTGTAATCAGAAGTGTCAGAGAATGCACACTGATTAATATGGCAAAGTTAAATAAAAACGGCAGTCAGTAACTGGCTCGTATCTTGTGAAAGGAAAACAAATTGAAAATCAATTTGGAGCTTATGGCCATTGAGCCAGGAAAAATGCCATCTCCCGGGGTAACCGCATTGTTCACATTATCTGTTAGTTGTCATGCTAGAGAACAGTCAGCGTAGAATTGATGTTGGGGTAATGGTAATGTTTTAGGTGATTTTGAACACGCTTAGGAACATAATACACACACTTGTTACCATTTTCTAATAGGGAAGGAAACAATAAAGAGTGTTTAATACAACGTTTGCAAATATCTTAAAAGTTTAAATCAGGAGTAAAACAACTGATAGAATCCTTGTTTAGCGATACCTTGGTTTTTGTTAGTAAACCCTTCCAAAAGGTGAGATGAAAACAGAATCGTGCAAAAAAAAAAAGTTTTTCAAAAGAATTAATGTAGATCCAATCTACCAGGATAAGACACAGATCAAATGGAAAGACTGCGATGAGCAGAGCGGAATGAGGGATGGGGAGAGTCACGATACCTTTGTACTTTTCTAAAAATTGTTTCTTGAATTGGATGTTTCTTGTCTGTATTAACAAAATGTTGGCACTTACAACTTTCTTTGGCCACATGGTTGCTTATTTTGCAGTCGTACTCATACTTTTTTTCTATTTTTAAAACACTTCATTTTGATCTACATAACATTTAATTATGTTTCTTTGGTCAAAACTGTTCATAGATTTTGCTGTAAAGACATATCTTCAAGCCGATGTTTGACTTCCTTCAAAAAGGATTTGTTTTGTGAGGCGGAGTTGTTAGATGCAAATTAAGCCCTCATTACCACGCCCCCTCACGGGGACTAGCCTTTAGTCCCCGCCCCGGCAGCTTTGTTTACTACAGTATCATGGACGAACACATGTGTATATTGACCATAAAATGCTTTTCTATTCTATATTATGTTAATACTTTTACTGCACTGCTGCTTCAAAATCTTGTAAACAATAGCGGCCAGTGTTAGCTATGCAACGGCTACATAATCGTTTGCAGGGTTTGCGAAAGTAATAACGAATTACATTACTGACTGGTCCCCTGCTAACACAGTAGGCATTGATCCAAATAAAAGTACCATTAATCCTGGACTATTTCATAAAACAGTGCAGCTATTTTATGGATTTATATTCGTTAACGGCCATAATGTTTGTGTTCAATAGTTTTCATTAAACTCAAGCAGAGACACTGAAAAAGTTTACTATTGTTTGCGCTATGGCACCACCTTTTGGACAATTTTACTCACTGCAGGTATTGCAGGTTAAAAATGTACTTCCTGTTTTAATGCCTTGAACTGGAAGTGAAACCGTCGATAGCGTTTTTGCCCGAAAGGATTCTTTTTTTCATCACTCCAAGCTACGTTTTTAAGTTTTACAATTTAACTAAAACAATTCTTACTTACTTACTTGCATGTATAGGAGAGTTTCCATGCTTATTGTACATGCTATCGTAATATTATGAAGCTAGCGTCGTCAGCATTAGCTAGTATGCTAACACGTTTGCGAGTGTCTGTGTTAACTTACAACTTAACTTACTACAGCATTTTTTTTTTTGTATCGTTTCAGTTTCAGAAATTCCTCAGTAAGTTTACCAAAATGTCGCCATTAAGTTATTGAGTGTGTTTAGCTGATTGGAGAGCTAGTTTCCGCAGCTAGTGGGTCCATGACGATGACTTCTGTTTTGTTTGATCACCCGTTTTACTGCATTGTTACAGGCACCGTTTGAAAACAATTAAAGTACGTAATAAGGTAACGATAAACTGATGCGACCGGATATCTGGTTGATATCCGATAAGATTCAGCTGTGAATCCTTGGGTTAATTGAGTGTAGACACATAAACCGGTTATCGTGCCAAACAAGAAATCAGTTGATGTTTTTTTGTCTTCAAAAGGACATGAGAGCTTGTTAAGTTATGTATGTAACTGGAGGTCAGAATAGACTTAGATACAATCAGTCAACAGTTTATCTTTAAAACTACTCGGGAAGCAAGGCTGCCCACCAAAAAAATGACCCGCAGGATAAATAACGTCAACACTGAGAACCGCCTCCTTGCTGTGCCGAGCGTCTATATTGTAACATCCCAAGTAATGGAGGCTCAGACAGATTCCCAGTTTGTCTTTCTTTCTTTTGTTCTCGTACAACGGGCTCGATCTCTGTGTCTTGCTCTCCTATCCGGCACCATTCAAATGACCTTTCAACTCCACAACACACGTCCCTTCCATCCTTTTCCTGTAAGTCCTGCCCCCTAATCAACCCATTGGCTAGAACCCGTAAGTGTCTGACTTGATGTGGAAAATAAATATTTTTGACATGTGACATGTTAGTCTTTTTACTTCATTGGGCATATATGTTGTTTGAAAACAATTGAAAATACTGGAAGCATGTCAAATTTATAGAATGTGGGTCTTTTTATACATAGGAATGCTTTTGTTCTTTTGTGGTGTAAAACAAGAATGTGTCCATCAACAAATGCACTGCAAAAAGTCAGTGTTCAAAATCAAGGAAAACAAATACAAAAATAGGGGTATTTTACTTGAACTAAGCAAAATTATCTGCCAATAGAACAAGAAAATTTGGCTTGTCAAGACTTTCCAAGACAAGTAAAATTAGCTAACCTCAATGAACCCCAAAATACCTTAAAATAAGTATATTCTCACTAATAACAAGTGCACTTTTCTTGATAGAAAAAACTAAAATGAAACTTTTTTTCTCAGTATGTTGAAAAATATTCTTAAATTAAGTAAATGCTACTGCCATTATCCTGACATAATGATATGCGCTCGGCATTACATTTCTTGAAATCAGCAAACTTATACTAAAAAATTATATATATATATATATATATATATATATATATATATATATATATATATATATATATATATATATATATATATATATATATATATACACACACACACACTACTGTACTGTGTCAACTGTACTACTATATGAGTACATATGTTCTATTGTTTCATTGAAAATAAAACAGCAAAGTCCATTTGGCTGTCATCTGTTTTAATTATGAAACACAATTGTGTCAAGGTCATGATTTTTTATTTCATGCTTGAAATAAGAAATAATTACTTTAAAAAAGTAGTTTTATACTTGTGAGTGTTAATGACACAGCTTTGCAACAGTTGATATTCTAGTTTCAAGCATGTTTTACTCAATATAAGTCATAAAATCTCAGCAATCTGAGACAATTTAGGACCAAAACACTTAAAACAAGTAAAACACTCTAACATGAAATCTGCTTAGTGAGAAACATGATCTTATCAGACAAAAAATAAGCAAATATCACCCTTATTTGAGATATTTAATCTTACTTACATTTCAGTTTTTGCAGTGTGTTAACCATAGAATTTAATTATTCCTACACCAAATTAAATCTTAATGAATCGTTCCTACACTAAATCGAATCTTAATTGTTTATACACTAAATCGAATCTTAATTGTTCATACATTAAATCGAATCGCATCAAAGTGTTGTACTTTATAAATTAATCATTTTTGAATCGCATCGTAACCATATTTGCCAACCCTCCCGAATTTTCTGGGAGACTCCCGAATTTCAGTGCCTCTCCCGAAAATCTCCCGGGACAACCATTCTGCCGAATTTCTCCCGATTTCCAGCCGGACCGGAGTGAGGACAGCCTGTCGTCACGTCCGCTTTTCGCGCCGGCCCAGTCACGTTATAACATCTACGGCTTTTGGAGCTCAGTGCGCAACTGCACACACAACAAGAAGGAGACTATTATATATGTCTCCGTTATCCATAGGTTTATCTATAACCCATAAAGTAGGCAGGCACGGAGCTGTTGCTCAGCGTGTGTTTATTCCAGCCGGCACGTTAATACACTGACACACAACATCCGGATTCCCGTCATGCATTGCTTCAAAACTACGGCAAGTAGTAATGTCCAATTAAAGATAGTGACAGAGAATAGAACGAGGATGGACAATTCAACCCTAAACTTACTCCTCTCCTGCAAATTAAATTTCACCAATGCTCCTTCAAAGGCTGTGCTACTGGCTGCAAAACATTGCACTTTCAAATAAAACAATGAGTAGAGAGGAGTGTTATGTGTGTGTATACGTGTAAATAAATGAACACTGAAATTCAAGTATTTCTTTTTCATATATATATATATATATATATATATATATATATATATATATATATATATATATATATATATATATATAATAAATACTTGAATTTCAGTGCATATTCAAGTATTTCTTTATATATATATATATATATATATATATATATATATATATATATACATATACATATATATACATATATATGTATATATATATATACATATACATATATATATATATATATATATATATATATATATATATATACATATATATATATATACATATATATATGTATATATATAAAATAAATACTAAATATATATATATAAATATATATATATATATATATATATATATATATATATATATATATATATATATATATATATATAAAACAAATACTTGAATTTCAGTGAATTCTAGCT
The DNA here is from genome assembly GCF_033978785.1 of Entelurus aequoreus. NCBI lineage: Eukaryota > Metazoa > Chordata > Actinopteri > Syngnathiformes > Syngnathidae > Entelurus > Entelurus aequoreus. The sequence goes on from NC_084733.1 coordinate 52,575,099, forward strand.
ATAAATATACTTCTCCCCCCTTAACCCCGCCCCCCGGCCCGCCCAGCACACCCCGACCCCGCCCACCTCAACCCCCCAATCTCCCGAATTCGGAGGTCTCAAAGTTGGCAAGTATGATCGTAACCCATGTATCGCGATGCGAATCGTCTTGTCCATCACAAAGAGATTTACATCCCTAGTATTCAGATAAACGTTTACAAAATGATCGTGTGTAAATATCTCATTTCATAACGTATATCTAGGGCTTATAGTCGGGTGCAGCTAATATATGGAAAGATATTTTTTTCTTCTGAAATTTAGTGGGTGTGGCGTGTATAAGCTGTATACGGGTCATTTTGCACTGCAGATGGGTTCATTCCATTGAAATGTTCAACAACAGAATACAGCAGACGGCATTAACGTGTTGATTTTGACAGCCGTAATATTTTTAAATATACAGTAAACTGTCATCCCTTACACAACTCTATCTTGACAAAATGTGGTTGTACCATAATTGTGATAACGAAAGCAATTCCAATTAAAATATAGTTTCCAGCAATTTACAAAAATGAAACAGCAAATTGCTGTTTATTATCCACCATCTTCTCCTGCCCACCGACATTTCAAACCATCATCTAAAGTTACTTTGTGTGCTAGAAACCATTAAACCACTAGACTACATTCTCTATTCTAAAGGTTTGCAATCTCCCGGCGTGGTCTGGAAACATGCCGTAGCATTTTAGAGGATGGCAGCTGTCGAGCGCTGTGTTTGTCCTTGACAGATTGAGAGAGAAGTGCTTCAAACAGGAGAGTGCTGACCGTGTCAGTCAAGTGGCTCAAGCCAAGTGAACTGACAGGCCCAAACTGATGCAGTGCGGAATGAAGACATTCTTCTGTAATTGCCTGTCGTCACAGCATTTTGAGGTGACTACACATTTTGAAGACGGGCAGGAGGTTCAGCAGTTCAGGTGTTTTTCGGGACATTTTTTTAAGAAATGGTATCATCACAGTATTTGTTGTCTCCATTGTACCTTTCTAGACAGGGCCTTTATAAAACAGAAATCAAAGAGGACTTATTTCCACTGTTACCAACTGGCAAATAAATCATAACATTTTTATTCTGGTTTTGATTTAAACGTCTCACCTGTTGACGAATAAAACTACTTCATATGTCTTCCACAATTAGTTTTGTGTACACAGTATGTTATAAAAAAGCGATGCAAGGAGGCTAGGACAGACAGGACAACTTAATCCTAAACTGGACATTCAGTGTGCCAAAGAAACTTCTTTAAAAGGGGTCATCTTATGATTTTTATTCTACACATTTGGTCAAAATGTAATGGTTGTGCATTAGTCTAAATTTTGCTTCAATTCCCTTTCTGACTTTCTTTTGAAAACGAGTAATTTTGATGGGTTGTTTTTATTACTTGCAAAATGAACCCCTCCACGCCCCACTCCCTCACGTTCGCTGACTTAAGCCTGGTGTATACTCTCCCGTCGCGTAGTTTGCGTAGGCGACGCCGTCGTCACCCCTGTTCCTGTTATGTACAGGGAGGAGTAGACGGCACAGACACAAGGGGGCGTAGTTTAGCTTTATGTATTTGTTATATATATTAACAATATATATATAATAACCAAACAATAATATAAGCAAACTAGAGAATGTAGTGTGACAAAATCCAAGAGTGTGTATGGTGTGTGACTAAGTGTGGGAATTAATTGTGTGTTACCGGGAGTGTTGAGCGAGAGGCGGAAGTCCTGGAGGGGAAATGCAGGCTCGAATGTCCGTGAGACAGGCAGGTTGTCGGGGGTATAGCGAGGCGCCAAAAGGTCCGTGTCCAAGCGGGAGGTCGATGATCGAGGGAGGCAGTCCGGAATCCAGAGGGGAACAAACAAGGAAGACGAGACACACAGCTCGTCACGTGGAAGAAAACACAGAGAGCAAAGAGCAAGATGGCATAGAGCACGATGATAGCTTACGGTACTCCAACAGAAGATTACGTTCTGACCCCGGATAGCAGGTTGTGCAGGCTTTTGAAGGCAGTCCTCTGATTAGCGACAGGTCCGTTGAGTGCTGATGGAAAACAGCTGCTTGCTGCCGCCGGAGTGACACGCGCAGGTGCGCTCTTGGAGGCGCAATCAACAGAGCGCACAGATGAGTGCACATTGGCATGCGCCGGGGCCGTGACAGTTCTCCCAGTAGCCTCCCGCGTAGCCTACGTGCACCTCCCAAAAGTCCTAGGTTCCCGTCGCCGGCGATGCTGAACGCAGAGCTGTGATTGGTCAGTTTTTGCCGACGAGGGTCCCTGAACACAGGCGAGCAGACTTTGTGCCTGAAATGCACAAACTATTGAATAAAATGAAACAACAGTGATTAAACAATTGCATGACAACTGATATTGTGTATTTAATATCTCAGTGTCCTCTAAAAATAATTTATTTTTTTGTTGTTTTTCAGCGTATTGTGTTGTTGTGCGCCCAGAAGAAGTCACAAAGTACAACATTATTTTAAAATGTTATTGTCAATATTGTGCTAACAACAGGTTCAATTCCGACACATATTCTTTGTCGTGTGCACACATTTTTTCTCTCTCACACACACAACACTTCTTATTCTCCGTCAATAATCTTTCAGGCACGGTATACTTAGAAACATTTGTGAACTCTGAACATGACAATACAGATTAGCACCCACACATGGTTAACTTCAAATAGTTATTTAACAGTTTTGTTTATTTACGATTTATGATAGCTCTCTCATGTCCCACGTCCCGAATGGCCGAATAGCGTTGCAGTTAATAATAGCGTCCTCTGCCGCGAGTCGTTCAGAAGTTGCACAGTTCATCTTCACAAAAGTATTTTCCTCTGGTTTATAAGTAAAACATCCATTAAAAGTAAACTGATGATTGGGAAAAATGAGTTCCAGTGTAGACAACAATGTTGATGTTGTGGTTCAGTGGTTGACGTCACTCGGCACACGAAGGAACCACACAGTATCTCGTCAACAACCCAGGTAACACCTAACGTTAACGTAACGTTCCCTTATGGTTTTCTTTTGGTTATTGCAAGATGAGAACGTTCTAAGAACGTTCTAAGAACGTTCTTAGAACAATATAAAAAAAAATAAAGTTTTTGATATGTTCTAAGAACATTCTAAGAACGGTCTTAGAACATATTAAAACTATGTTTTTTTTTATATGTTCTAAGAACGTTCTTAGAACGTTCTCATCTATATACCAAATTTGCCTGCAATGGAAACAGCAACTGTATTAGGCTTTTATAAGTGTTTTTTTCGCAAATGTACTTTGTATACAGTATGTTGTAACGTTTCCCTAACTTTCTGCGAAAGTGTTGTGTTTTGTGAACAATCTGACGCCGGCTGAGTCAAGGCTGCACGCACAGTAGGTGGCGGTAATGCACACACAAGGTTGCTTGCCAACCGCCAAAAATCAAAAGAAGAAGAAGAAGAAGGAGAAGAAGAAGAATCCTGCACGAATGCACAATTGAAGCTGCTCCGTGAGACAAAGGACGAAGGCTAACTACTTCCAGAATCCCGATTTTGAAGCAATTTGGTGCGCCATCCATTTATCACAAGTAAGTGTAGAAAGAGTTAAATACGAAGCACGTTTTTGTAAAACAATTTCCAACCTACATGAATAATTTCAGACCATTTTACGGTTTTAGCGTTGTGTATAAATGCGCGCCATGCGCCGGCGCTAACTAGCATACATTTCTCGTGCTGGTTGGCTGTTATAAAGTTTCCAAACTGACCAAAGACCAATGAATGACTTCTGAAGAAGGGTGGATTTATCTGTAGCCTAGTTAAACAATAATTTGCCCCGTCAGTGATATGGTTTGAATGCTTCCTGAACTTTCCGTGAACGTTATAGTTCCGTGTGTGCGATAATAGGGCAACCCATTTTCCTTGGGGTTTTTTTTATAGAATAAACACAATATGAAGAAGTTTCAAAAGAGGGCTTACAAGCGTAGATGGGCTGCCACAACTAGGCATTTGAAGAAGCAATGCCCACAGTCAACTTTAGAATTAGAGAGTGGTGATAGCGAGCAAGAGAATACGACATCAACTCCAGAAACAGTGACAAAGTACATGTGACAAAGTACATGGATGCTGCAGAGACTGCTTCCTGCAGTGCCGCGGGTGCTGACAATGCCACCTACAGTGGCCCTGATAGTGATGAGCCTGATGAAAATGATGCTGATTGGAGACTAATCGACCATCATGTCACCTTGTCATCTGATTCAGAAAATGAGAGTGATAGTGACTGCTTTGAAGATCATTTGAGTTTGTGGGCAACCGAATATAATGTCAAACATAATGCATTGGACAGCCTTTTGAAGCTACTCAAGAAATTTGGCCACCCTGATTTACCCAGCACTGCACGCACCATACTGAACACAGCTAGAGAGGTAGACACACAGGTTAAATCTGGAATGGAATATTACTACTTAGGACTGGGCAGTGAACTACCAAAACATTTCAAGTTGTACCCGCTGCACAAAAGGACTCAAGTCAATGCACTCGAAATATCGTTGAACATAGATGGCCTGCCACTCTTCAGAAGCTCCAGTAAGACACTATGGCCAGTACTCTGTGCTATTGTTAACATGAAGCCAACTGTCGTCTTTCCAGTGGCGTTGACCTGCGGAACTTCAAAGCCCATTGACTTAGACTTTCTGATGGATACCATTCTTGATATCAAGACGGTTTTGCAGCATGGCCTACATGATGGTGATGAAACATTCCAAGTCACTCTGAGATGCATAGTGTGTGATGCTCCTGCGAGGGCCATGGTAAAAAAAACCTAAACTGTTTGCAGGCTACTCTGGCTGTGACAAATGTTGTCAGCGAGGCGAATATTTTGGGAGGATTACCTACCAAGAAATCGAGAACCTGGTTCCACGGACAGATGCCTCATTTCGCAGTCAGACTTATGCGGAACACCACCATGATGGTGATCCATCCCCATTCTGCCAGTTACCTATTGATATGGTGAAAACCTTCCCAGTAGATTACATGCACCAGGTGTGCTTAGGCACCATGAAGAGGCTTCTCCTTGTCTGGATTAGAGGTAAAAGAGAGGTTAAACATTCAGCAGATCAAATTCAACAAATTAGTGATAGGCTGGAAGGAATGAAAACCACATTCCCATCTACATTCGCCAGGAAACCACGGTCACTAAAAGAAATTGACAGATGGAAAGCCATTGAGTATAGACAGTTCCTGTTGTACACAGGAAAAGTGGTCCTTCGTGGAATTCTTAGACCAGATTTTTTTGATAATTTCATGACACTGAGTGTTGCTGTGTCAATACTTGTGGCACCCAAGCTTGCTGAAACTCACATGATAGATTATGCTCACCAACTCCTTGTTCACTTTGTTACACAAGCTCGCAATCTGTATGGCGTTGAGTTTCTAGTATACAATGTGCACTCTTCACTTCACTTAGCTGATGAAGTGAGGGAGCCTGGATCATTGGATGCATGTGCAGCTTTCCCTTTCGAGAACTTCATGCACAAAATGAAGAAACTTGTGAGATCAGGAAAAAGGCCCTTGGCACAAGTTGTCAAATGGCTTAGTGAAAGGAGCAAGAAAACAGAGCTTGAACTGAAGGACAGTCCAAAAGTGTGTACGAAACCACCAAATAATGCTTATGTACTGGAAGATGGGACATGTTGTGAAGTGACTTCTGCTGAACAAAGGGACTTCTTCTCGTGCCGAGTCTATGAACGTCCTGAAGCTCTCCTCATTGAACCCTGTGACTCTAGGGTCCTTAGAGTGTACAGAGTACATAGGAGGTACACACGCATGCGAGTCCTTTCGGCAGAACGCCTCAGAACCAGTGCCATCAAACTGGACGAAGATGAAACGGGCCATAGCATATTCATGGGGATACTGCATGACTTTTGAACAGATCAATAACCAGTAGTAAGTATAGAAGGTCTGCTTGGAGCATGTCTAACCAGAAAAGTGTGTGCAGACTAAGAATAACTGACTATCTGTATCAGGATTCATAAATAACTCTTTGATGCAGTATTGAAATGGTAATATTATCTGATTGTTTTCCAGATGGCTCCTTCTTTTGTGGTCGTTGAGTTCCTTTGAACGTTCAGTCGCTGTTGTCCCAACCAAATGGACAGAAGATGATGGAAAGGTTATTACTTTTTCTGAAAAGTACTGTGCATAGGCATAATATTGTAGCTTATTATTAATTATTATGTCATTCATCATGATTATTTTATCTTCAGAATACCTTCTGCTATTGGCCAAGGCCAAATCCTAGCCACTCCAGAATCCGTAAAGCTGAGATTCCTGACAAACAATACTGGGAGAGGCTGCCAATTCTGGTTTTCAGGAAAACATTGACTGGTAAGGGAATATTGTCTAAGTCATATCATGTATATTTTAAACAACATAAGTTAAATTCATCTTGAGTCATTGGCATACTTTGAAATTTTGCAGAAGACTTTGACAAGGCCCTTCAATACGAAAAACAAGCTGAAATGTTTTCGAGCCCAGAAGAAGTGTTAACCAAACGGAGCCACATCACCCCTGAACGTTATAGAAACGATGAGGAAGATGTGTTTGAAGCAGACGGTATAGTCACTTTTCAAAGACTGTTTACTTACAATACTCAAACACTACTTAGTGGTGCATACATTTTTTTGTCTTCGTTGGTTTAGATGAAGAGGAAATTCGGCCAAAAAAGAAGTGCAGAAAAGAGAAAACACAGATCTTCGTCCAGGCACCCCCACTGCCAGAGCTCCCAAACTTTAACTTTCAAATCTCCAGCGAGTACCAGACCACTTCAGCCAGTACCAGCCAATACCAGACCACTCCAAGGCATCCAGGCAGACCTCACAGCCCAGCGAGAAGCAGCACTTCCAGGCTCAGTCCAGACAGGAATGCATCCAGCTCAAGCCAGTACCAGACCACTCCAGCCAGTACGAGTCAGTACCAGACCGCTCCAAGAAGCAGCAGGAATGCCCTTGACAGTGAACGTTAGTTGGCTATTTAACTGTTGATAGGTGGTGTTAAACAGGCTGTTACAACGGGCAGTAATACGAATTACCTCTTTGACTTTTGTTGTCTTTGCAGTTTTCCAGTTGAACATGAAAGTTCAAAATCTACTTGAGAACCAGGGAGAAATGATGCGCATGCTGAGAGGGCTGGCAGCACAGTCCGTGGGGCCAGAATCTGTGGATGTTCAAGATCTCATTGATAATCCTTTCGAGACTCTTGAGCAGCTGAAGGCCTTCTGTGAACGGCTCGACACTGATCTTCTGCTCAGAAAGCAGCTGGTAATTAGTTTTAATTCCCCACTGCAAAAATATCTTGCTCAGTTATCAAAAAACAATTTCTAATCAAGTACAATATTGTTGTTTATTTATTTGTATAGGTGAAAGCTCTTACTGCTCTTGGTGGGCAGAATTTGGCAGACACGGTGAGGACAATGCTGAGGAAAATTGCCACAAACAAAGTCCTGGAGCAGCTTGGCCTCCGTGGAAAGTAAGGAAAAGTGGCGTTTGAGGACTTGCCCCTTTACAGAATAATAAATAGTAAGTGTTAATAATAGGTTTGCATCTTTGAACATATGTTGCATGTATGCTCACAAGGTCGATCTAGCTGTTATTATTACAGTATTTATTCTAAAGGGAATTCTAAATTGTGCTGGTGATTGCAGAGGCATGCAGGGTGTTTACAAGCAGACGACCACAGCTGAAGTGGATTGTGAGCTTGGAGAGGTCCTGAAACTGGCCACTTTTCGAAAGGGAGGTTCAAGATTTGAGGTACGGAGAAGAGAAGATATCCCAATTTTGAATTCCATTTTATTGAAGTTCCACTGCATGTCTTTTGAATTTGCAATTATAACTACTTGCAGGAGAAGAGGAGGAATTAAGAGGGAGGACAAAAAAGGAAAAAGAAACAAGCAAAAGAACAGAGTGAGATGAGAGGTAAATGATAAAGTAATTATGCCAATGTTTTAATTCAATTAATCTACATTCCAGTGCTTTCTTTGTTGTGTTTGTGATAATTATTTACTTCCAGGATTTGGGTTTCCCTGCTTGGGCTGCTGCCCCCGCGACCCGACCTCGGATAAGCGGAAGAAGATGGATGGATGGATGGATGGATGGATTTACTTCCAGGAAGAGAACCAAGAAGGGGCAGGATGCACTGACGCGCACGACCAAGACCACATGCATTCCATTCCATTTATAAATGATAAATGGGTTATATGTCAAAGCGCTTTGAGTACCTTGAAGGTAGAAAAGCGCTATACAAGTATATACTTGTATAGCGCGTTAGAAAAGCGCTATACAAGTATATACTTGTATAGCGCTTTTCTACCTTCAAGGTACTCAAAGCGCTTTGACAGTATTTCCACATTCACCCATTCACACACACATTCACACACTGATGGAGGGAGCTGCCATGCAAGGCGCTACCAGCACCCATCAGGAGCAAGGGTGAAGTGTCTTGCCCAAGGACACAACGGATGTGCCTAGGATGGAAGAAGGTGGGGATTGAACCCCAGTAACCAGCAACCCTCCAATTGCTGGCACGGCCACTCTACCAACTTCGCCACGCCGTCCCCATTTTTGTATTATATCACAAATAAAGAATTAATTCTGTTGAAATTTCTGTTTGAGTGTTATTCCTGACAATATAGCATAAAAACAGATGTAAATAGCATGTTCCTAAACAGTTCCCTAAACGTTCTAGCCAAACGTTCTTGGCTAACGTTCTGCTAACCAAGCAAGAACTCCACAATCAAACGTTCTTTGAACGTTATAAACGAACGTTCTCAGAACAATGCCACAACGTTCTCCTAACATTCACATAACGTTCCCTTGTTACCTGGGAGCAAATTACAAATTATCGACTGTTATTAGGAAGAACTGATAAAGTTAATGCCAAAAAAAAGAAGCAAATGACCAAATCGGAGACCAAACCAACAACTAGAGGTGTCAAATCACCGCTTTAATTGCAAAAAATTAATAACAGTATTTAGCATATTAGTTTTTATTTGCGTTAATTTAGGCACGACAAGTTTATTCTGTGATGTTTTTTTGTGTATGTTGCTGTTTTGTGTTGTGAATATGTATTTTTATAGAATTTTTTATTGTTTTTAGTAGTTGTTTAATTTGTTTTCTCCCATGTCTGAACTACCGACTAGTTAATTTGTGTTTACCCATTGATTCCTTGTGCACAATGCAAATGTTATGAAACAGTGTGTACATAGTCACAACTATGTATGCTAATCTGTGCAATAATGCCTGCAAACCCACGTCTGTGTGTGCAAAATAAGTGCAATAGGGTAATGTGCAATTTACACCAGCACTTTATAAACCTGCGAGTTAGCACTTTGTAATGTGCAATGTGCAATTGTCTTATTGTATATCTTAACACTTAAGCACTTTAGCAATTAAGCACTACGTATGCTTTATGGTTTGGTATTTATTCCACGACTGTATATATCGGTATCTGTTGATATCGGAATCGGTAATTAAGAGTTGGACAATATTGGAATATCGGATATCGGCAAAAAAGCCATTATCGGACATCTCTAATTGTTAGTTGGTTTTTTTATCGCCGAAAGTGTACCCATTAGAGAAAGGCTGCTGCTTACTCCACTTAAGATGCAAAAAATGCAAACTGAAAAAAGTTGTTTTCATATAAGAAATATTTTATTAATATATATTCAGTGTGAAAAAGTAAAAATACTGTAAGACACCAAAACGCATCAATTGAATTTGTTTTAATCAGCCTCTTAAGTCCTCTAGCAACTATAACATTATACAATTGTGTTGCTGAATAGACGATATGTCTAATATTTTTTTATTTCTGACCGTCCAAAATGTTGACAAACACACGTAGGATTCTCGTTTGTCCATCGCCGGTCTGTGCAGTGCGAGCACTGATCCAATGGTGATGAGTGTTGATAAATCACATTGCGCGTGCTAAATAATAATATTAGCATTTTCTCCTCCTAGTATTGTGGGCGTTTGGATACTCAGCATATATTTTGCATATTAATGACGACAAACGCAAAATGGATTGCACGCCTCATTCTGCTCATCTAAAAAGACTGTTTGCAACTTCTTCACTGTAACATTTTTTCAACCAAAAAATATAACAAGAACACCACTGGCTAGCGTATGTTACCATTAGTGGTTTAACAGACGCATTTGTTAGACAATTGTCTATATTTTGCACAATTACAAAGTTTATATAATAAAAAATGTTACCGGGCCACATAAAATGATTGGTGTTTACGGCGGTCATTTACCCAGTCTCGTCAACACGAACGCTCAGGGAGCGTGTGCACACATACAAAAGCATTCCAAGAGAAGCAACGGACAATTTGCAGTCATGTTGTTGTTATGATAGAATATACATTCAATGACAGCTAAAGGCTAAGTATCTAAATTGCTATTTTTAGCCAACAACAACCTAATCTAATGCGTGTGCATGCTTAACGTACATTCGTAATTACGTCATTACGTACGAGAAGCCGTGAGAGGGCAAGATGTACCGTGTAAAATACATTGTAAAGTTAGGGATCAGTGTAAATGTTGCAAACGGACGCTTTAACAAACACAATACACTTTGCACAAGTTTAGTAGATCCGTTTTGCGTGTGCTATCAAGTTTGCATGTGTTTTAGTACACGCAAACCTTTAGTGCTTAGTGTCACACAATGCAGCCTTGACACGGGGGTGTGAGGTATTTGCGAGCGGCAATATTCCAAATTCTTATCAAAATAAAACAGCAGATGAGCTCTGAAAATTAAACCGCTTGGTGAGTTTTTATTAGACAAATTATGAACCGCTGAGGAGGACAGCAGTTTTTTCCTTTAAATGTTATATTTGTTATGTTGGCAGTCATTTTGTAAAAAGTCACCGTGATAAAGTTTGAGGTAGGTGTAGTGCAGCGATGATAAAGTAAAAATTTACTAAAGAGTCATAGCACTTATCAGATGAAAGACCCAGGAAGGTAACATAGGAGTGTAACTTTCCTCTATGCTGCCATCGATTTCCCTGCCTGCCCTCCCAGATTACAGATTAGGTGTGTCTCCTCCCTCACTTACTACTTCTTTCTTTCACTCTAATGCTAACTCTATTTTCCATGAGCCTTTCACCACTGCAAAATTGCTAACATTCCCATATCGGCTGCCTGCTATTTATATTTCAAAACCCCCTAAGCAACTGATTGCATTGACTTTGGCAAGGACAACCTAAACCAGCTTCGGACCGACTTTAAAAATCTTGCAAAGTAGATCATAGAAATGTTTTTCTTGTTATTATTAGATTTATGGGTCAAATAGTTTGTGCACCGTTAATCATCACATAGTGTGGCAGTAAAGGTTAAAATATGGTTAGGAACCATCATCGTAAAAGCACAATCGTTTGGTTTCACCAGCTTAACACCATTTTCTCATCTTTACCCTCAATCACATGAAAAAACCTAATGTGTTCTTACAGCAGATAGATATTGCAAATAATTCGTGGATATGTTAGATTTATTTAACGTGCCCATTTCTCTCTTTAGGATACAATTACTGTGCAAGGAGCCATCAATACGCAGGTGTCGGTGACCTCCCTTCCTCTGGAATGATTGTTTGTTGACAGGTCTATTTGAGTGATAAGAACCATGGAGAGTGCACAGGCACTGCAGTCTGGACCTTGGCTGGGATGAGATATCTCCCAGTGAGATACATTTCCTGTATAATGTTTACAGAGGACGACAGGGAGGAATTTGGTCTCCTAGCCTTCACATGTGTAATTACTGTCTTATCTTGAAGGAAATCAGGATGCAATATAAGAGGACTTGTTGATACTGTAGATGTGTAAATACTGCAGACGAATAACATGTGTGTGCCTTTCTCTAGTAAAGGAAAACAGACACACAACACTCAAGTAGTGTGGCAGTAAAAAAACCCAAAAAAAACCACTTGTCGAACATACATACAACAGTCTTGTGCAAATTTGTAAATTTAATTGAGAATGTCTCCCAAATTCCAATACAGTTGTTGTGTACAGGGGGGAAGGAGATGGCACAGACAACAGGGGCGTAGTATTAGCTCTATGCTTTATTTAAACATGTATATACAGTATACTATATATAAATAACAAATAATAATAGACATAAATAAGGAAAATGGAGTGTGACTAAATCCAAGAGTGTGTATGGTGCACGACTATCGAAGGTCCGTGAGACAAGCAAGTAGTTGGGGCTAGAGCGGGGCGTCGAAGGTCCGTGTACGGGCAGGATGTTGAGATCCAAGAATCAGTCAGGGAAGCAGAGGGAACACGGGGAGACGAGACGCACAGCTCGTAACGGAGGGAGGCTGCTGGATCGACAAGGAGGACACGAGACAATAAACACGCTGGGGGAGAAAACACAGAAAGAGCAAGAATGCATGGAGTTTGATATACGTTTACTGTACAGGACAGGTGACTACGTTGTGGCACGGGATAGCAGGTTGTGCAGGCTTATGACGTCAGGTCCTCTGCTCACCCACAGGTGCGCTGATTGCTGGTGATTGATTGCAGCCGCTTGCTTGCGCCTGGCAAGCTCCTGGAAGTGCGCTCCGCGCAGCACACACATGGATGCGCACACACATGGACACGCACAGACAAGAGTCCCATGAATGTGCAAATAGGAAGTGGAATTACAATTGGTTGGCGAAGCGAATGTCACTGTGAACCCCATAAGGTCTGCCCAAAACACCTGGTCTTACTCACTAGCATTAGTTTAGAGCTAGATGATGGTAACTGTTTTTTCCAACCATGAGAAGGAAGAAAGTGAGTGTAAAGGACAGTGCTGAGAAGAAGAAGTGGATGATATTCATTGAATTAAAGAAATAAATCATCAAAAACATGACCGAGCATATCGCCAACTTGGTGAAGCAACTGGAGTGTATCATTGCTAGTCTGCACCATACTGCAGTGTAAAGAGTCTAACTCCACCCAACAATTTTAAATTTTTTAGTTGTTGTCCAGAAACCGTTTTTAAAGTTTGGGGCAAAATGTACCTTTACAACAATTTAAGTGTTATTTGTTTATTTTCAAATGAAAATAAATATATAGTAGGGTTGTACGGTATACCGGTATTAGTATAGTACCGCGATACTAAAGAATCATTTTCGGTACTATACCGCCTCTGAAACGTACCGATACCGCGTTAAGATAGTCAATGAATAGTCGACTATTAAAATAATCATTACCCGTAGCCCTACTTCAAATGAATTGAAACTCCAAATTGTGAATTTTGCAGACGCCTGTTATAGAGCACACTGGACATTAACACAAACACTGCTGCTCCAAATGAATGATTACCTCGTAATGGCATGCTGTGAAAAGTCAATTCAGCGCTCAAACCACCCGTCTACCCATCCTCCAGCCTCTACGTGCCCGGAAGGCTTCTTCCATCTCTCCATGTGGTGTTCAACATGCCTTATCATTAAAATACAACCATTGGATGGGCCATCATTGTAATTTCGAAGTCAGAACCACCTTATGCCTCAGATGTTGCTGAAAGTCTCCTATGGAGACGCCTGCAAGTCTGAATGTATTGCATATTGAAATTTGAAGTAGTCTTGTGTGTCTGTGATGCTAATTTGATTATACATGGAGTGTAAAGAGAGCCCTAGCAGCCCCGTCAGGACAGTCTGGAGTATCAAAGGTACATGATATGGCACAGTCTCTCTGTTTTTGGAACATTCAGTCGAGGTCCTCAGCATATCTGCTACCGTAAAATCTCACAGGCAAGTTGAGCCACACTCCCACTGGCGCTCGCCTGGGCGTCTGTTGGCTCTTTGTATTTATAGACTGTTTTCGACTGGAAGAATAGCTGTCCTCAAACCGCCCTTCACATCTGCAGAAACCCTTTCTTACAGTGGCACCACATAGCCAGAGCCCCAAGGATCACGTTCTCTTTTCTTGAACTCGCTGACACCAGCAGAACTGATGAAAGACATTCTAACTTTCTATTGAATAGTTTTTCTGGTTACTTCACAAAAATACGGACAACAGTTTGTCCGTGTATGTTTGCACATTTGGAGTGTCATAATTTTTTAACATGATTACTGTTATTTTTTTGTGTAAGATAACTCTTCTCTTTTTGAACCATTGCACATATTTCACTCACAAAATTCACTCCTTACTGTGGTAATAATACCTGTGATATACAGTATATATATATATATTTTTGGTAGCACTTTAGTATGGGGAACATATTCACCATTAAGTAGTTGCTTATTAAGTAACAAAGACTTAATTTAGAGTTGTTTGGACACTAGGGTAACATATAAGGATTAGGGTTAGGGTTACTAATAAGTAATAATTCTGAGGTTATTGAGGGAAGACTCTTAGTTAATGGTACTGGTTGTATATAAGGCCATGCAGAATAAGGCATTAATAAGTACTTAATAATGACTAATTAAGAGCCAATATGTTACTAATTTCATGTTAATAAGCAACTAATTAATGGTGAATATGTGATCCTCATACTAAAGTGTTACCTTTTTTTTTTTTTTAAACAAATACAACCCATGCTGTTTTTATAGATTAAAGTTTCATTCCATGAATTGGATTACCTTTAACATTTCTCACACAACCCAATGTTCTCTACAAAACACCAACTGCAACTGTAGGATGTTCTGCCGAATCCAAACAGAATTTGGTGTATGCTTTGAGGGGAATTCAATGCACATGTATGTAAAAATTAGGCAGGATTTGTTGAAAATCATGGTTTCCACCAAGCAAAACATTGTTGCATGAGAATGGGCGAGACCAAGCAACTAACTGGCTATAGGTCACTGACCATTTGTGTAATGGTTGGTTGGTTGGTAATAAAAAGCTGATGGTATCTCCATTACATGTATGCTACCCCAGTGCGCTTCAATAATTTTCTGTCATGACCCCGCTGGTGGACAGAAATATTTTCCCCAACCCCTGTGAATTAAATCAACGCAAATTCCAGACTATAAACCGTTACTTTTTTCCTACGCTATGTACCATACAGCTTATAAAACGGCGCGGCTAATTGATGGATGTTGTTTCGCTAACGGCCATAATGTTTTGTGTCCAACAAATGTTTTTCGTTAAACACAGGCAGAGACACGGAAAAGGTGTGTTTTGTTTGTTCAATGGCGCCATCTTTTGGACGTGTTTGTTCCCTGCAGGTGCTGCTGGGTGAACGTCTACAGTATTTTCTTCTCTTTAGTGCTTTAAACCGGAAGTACACGTGCTGTTCCATCTTCTAGTCTTCCATAGCAATCTACTCATATGGATTCGTCATCCGTCACTCTAAGCAACATTTGTAAGTTTTACAATATAACATAAAACTATTCATAATTACTAAACCGTCCAATGTGTGTTGTCTATAGGAGTGTTTTCATGCATATTTGTACGTGCTATAGCAATGTAATGAAGCTATCGTCATTAACATTAGCTAATATGCTAACACGTTTACGAGTGTCTGTGTTAGTATTATTAACTTACAATGACATTCTTTGTGTATTGTTTCAGTTTCACAAATTCCAAATTTCTGTGTAGATAACTCACAGCGGCTATATCTGTGGCCTATAGTCTGGTGCGGCTAATATATGGAAACATATTACTTTCTTCAAAAATTTAGTGGGTGCAGCTTATGTACCGGTGTGCTCTATAGTCCAGAAAATACAGCGCTATTGTAAAACTTTAAAAAAATCTGTAACGCACTTTGTGAATTAAAACTTCTCCAAACGTTTCCATCTCTTTCCCAGTGTTAGCTCTGTACACACGTCTACTTCTATTCGGTAGAACAGGGAGCCTGTTTATTACATTGACTACTCCTGCCACCTAGCCGCAGGCTTGTGTATCGTTCTAACATGAATACTAGAGTGTAGACAAAAGAAATAATGCTCACGACACCCCTGACAGCTTACCGCCATTTGAGAAACACTGTGCTAGAATGTATTTCAATGTATTTTGAGCACAAAGCAGGCACCATAGCTGACATTGATATTGATAAATCAATACCACGATGCTAATATCAAAACTGATATCTAACACACTTACCTAGCCTTCTCTGCCACGCATTCATGCACTCCTTAAAAGATCGTCCCCAGCTTTGTCGTTACAGCCATCTTGATGTCATTCACGTCTTCAAAATGGGGTCCCTTGATGACCCGGGAAAGAGGAAACAAATCCCACAGAGCCAGGGAGGTTGTTGAGCAAGTACGTTGTCATGGTGAAGCATCTACGAGTCATCCAGACAAAACTCTTGCCTGCTCTCACGCACTGAACAAAGCAGACGCCGCATTAATTCTTTACAGACGTGCTGGTTAATCGTCTGGCCCTGTGTCAATAAGTCAGTGTACGATGGCCCTCACCTCGACTTTGACTGTTTTTTATAAAGTTTGACTGCAGCATATTAAGGAAAATAAAGAAAAACATACTCTATTATGTCATCTTCAGTTGTGTAAGGCAAAATTAATTTATTTTTCGTAAAAAGAGTGAGCAGAAAAGTCCACAAAATTAGAGTTTTCTGGGAGTAGAGGAGGTCCCAACCATATTATATTAGGCTTGGTGTGCCAAAACCCTTTTCATAAACAAAGTGTTTAATCTAAATGTACTTGTGCAGTAAGGTTGTGGCAGGTCAATCTAGAATAATCATGCAACCAAATGCTTTCTTGTTGACTTTCAATGCTTAGTTACTGTTATCGACAGCATACTTGGCCTTAAATGTCACGTTCATCATCTCCCTTATTGTAACACATTGTCTCTGTGCAAAACAAGCCTTTAAATTCACGTCCATATGACTTCTTTCAGCAGTGACTTGCCTTGAGCCCTTTCCCGGTGACCGTGTCAAACGGCCTTCCGCGGATCACAGGCCTTTGACAGCAAAATAGATTGCATGTATTTATATTTTGCCAAAAAGAAAATATGCAGTCAGTCGCTTGAGGGCTCCCTCTCCTGTCGACGTCCTTCTCGATGCTTGGCCAGGAAATGTGTCACACTTCCGTCCGTCAACATGGGGCAAGGAGAATGTTGGTTCATGTTTCAAACGAGGGATCGGAGTAGATAAAGTCTTGAGGCCAGGGCTGTTGTAGTTCAATCTATCCTTTCCTAAGACATGCTGGATATTGCACATCAGCTTAATGTGGCAAAATCTATTCGTAGGTTGCTTACATTTGTCTCTTTCAGAAGATGGCCTCCATTTACAAGCTGCCCTTCCCCTATGCAGCCTCTCTCTTTCAGCATGACAGTATAATCATGGTCCGGGACAGCGTTTTATGGGGTCTTCCCTGAATCGCTTGACCTGTGAGCACCTCGAAGACACCACCTCATCCTGCCAACGCCCATGTCAGTGGTCATCTTGATTGTCACCCTCCCTCTTTTCTCCCCCAACCTTCCCCACCAACAACATCCTCCTGTGCGGACATGCTCAGATGCTCCAGTAGGGTCCTGTCGGTCTTAAGGTCATGCCTGACCCGTTATAGTGGATTGCACCTGGGACATAACAGTGCTCTTCAGGGACCACTATCGCCCTCGTCAAGTGTAGCTTGAGTAACTGCATGTCACGGCAGTTTACTTTGTAATGTTTTTCACTGCATTTCTCCAGTGGGTGATAGAGGTTTGCTTGCATGTGGAAGAATGATCGATGAGAGACTGCTGTTTGGCAGCTGAAACGCTCCATCCGTCCGTGACAGTGTCAGTGCTCCTTCTTTCCTGTGTGGAACGCTGGTCGAACCACCTGCCACTGTTTGGTGATTCGAATGCTCATCTGTTGACAATTAACATCTGTGGGCTTTTAATACCCAGGCAGTGTCTTACACGGTTCTGGTGCATAGTTGAGTGCACACTTTTTGTGTGTAGTGCATTAGAGATGCGCGGTTTGCGGACACAACCGCGGAGTCCGCGGATAATCCGCGGGTCGGGCGGATGCATGACGAAAAAAATAGATTTTAAATAGATTCGGGCGGGTGGCGGTTGAACCAATTCGGAAATATATATACATAGTTAAATGTTGTTACCCACATACGAAAAACGAGCAGCACTCTTTGAAACAGGCAATTATTCATCAGGCACTGCTGCAGCTGTCACGCCAAATTTCTTCCCCCTGTCACGCCAAATGTCTTCCCCACTACAAAAACCTCCTCCCCCCCATTTACTTCCGGGGCTGCGTCCAATAAAATCACAAAGTTGCCGGGGGTCCTTAACCGGCACGCGACTGTTCTGTTTCGCGCCTGTACAAAAAAAAACAATAATCGATTTCTTCAGATTCCAGCAGCTGTCAAAGACGAAGTATCCTTCCAGCGCTGGGCAGTCAAAGCTGAAGTGCTATCGCTCGCTGTCAATGACGTAAGAGGAAACATGATCACGGAAGTAAATGGGGGGAAGGTTTTTGTAGGGGGAATAAATTTGGCGTGACACCCCCTACAAAAACCTCCCCCCCCCCCCCCCCCCATTTACTTCCGGGGCTGCGTCCAATAAAGTCACAAAGTTGCCGGGGGTCCTTAACCGGCACGCGACTGTCCTGTTTCGTGCCTGAACAAAAAAAAACAATAATCGATTTCTTCAGATTCCAGCAACTGTCAAAGACGAAGTATCCTTCCAGCGACGGGCAGTCAAAGCCGAAGTGCTATCGATTGCTGTCAATGACGTAAGAGGAAACATGAGGGGGGGGGGGGGGGGGGTTTGTAGGGGGAAGAAATTTGGCGTGACACAGCACACCACAACACAACACAACAGCAGAAGAAGAAAAAAATAAAAAGATGGCAACGCCGGCAGAAAACGTGGTACACGACAAACTAAAAAAGGGAATACTAAAGACCAGGGAAAAAAAATAACAATAATAGTCAACACTTTCTTAATGGAAATGACAATAATATTATAATAATGATAAATAATATTATCACGCATTAATATCTCTTAGCCTCTAATGCGTGGCCAAGAGATATTAATGCGTGGCACGCATTGAATGTCTCTGCTGCATTGGATCAGTCTCTTTTCTGCCTTGCATCGTCTATATTAGATATATAACAACGGGTGGGTGGCGGGTGGCGGGCGGTTGTGGTTTTGATAAAATGTTGGTTCGGGTGTAAGGCGGGTGGATGACGACTTTTGTGATGCGGTTGCGGATTAAATAATTGCCTATCCGCGCATCTCTATAGTGCATGGTTTGCATGTATTCTCCTGTTAGTTGCTAGCGTTTGCATTTTTGCGTGTGGTTGACTGCTCGTCTCACACCGGTGCTTTGTTTTCTGATATTCTGCTAGGTACCTACTAAAGGGACTTCCTGCTTGCACACCACCTGCCTTCTCTGCATCCTGGGATCTTTCTTAAGGACTAAAGTCGTCTGTCATGGTCAAACCAAATGTGTCATTGAGCTTTGATGTATCTTTCATCTTCATTGTTTTCCCACCAAAATAAATATTCTCCCAATAGGTGCATTCGTGTATGTGATGACTAGGTTGTTGAATGGCTCTACAAGAGATCGCTGACACCAAACAAAGGCTGTTAATTTGTAGAAAACTTCAACAGAGTCTCTGCTGCTTGGTATGACAGTCAGGACCAGACAAAAAAAGAGGCCTAACATTTTTACTCCTTACGTACCAAGGATGCATCCCTTGAGTTTATGTGATATCTCTGGGTGTACGTCCCCATTCATGTTTCATTGTGTGTGGCACGGCTGTCTGATAATGGATGGCGATGTTTCTATTTCCTCTGGACACTACAGACAGCTCATCCATCCTGTAACAATTTGGGAGCACCTTGCATATTCGGCTGAGAAGTAGGGGGGCATGGCCATCATGACTGACCGCAGCCTTTTTGAAAGACTCATCTGAGGCTTCGGGCAAGCAGGAAGGGTTTTACTGGGTAGGATAGACTCGTAACATCCAGCCAGGTGACTGTGGACATTTGCTGTGTGACTTTGTAGGCAGCAATAACTCAAGAATCAGGGATGAAGCTTACTCTTATCTGGGGATTAGCCGGATGTGAAGGTGGTTATTTGATATTGTGAAGAAGGTAAACGGCAGATGCTATCAGGCTGCTTTTCCACAGAGGATATGGTAGACCTCTTAAGTGATATTGCAGGTAATCATAGATGCCAGGTTTTACATGAACACATTAAAGGCCTACTGAAAGCCACTACTACCGACCACGCAGTCTGATAGTTTATATATCAATGATGAAATCTTAACATTATAACACATGCCAATACGGCCGGGTTAACTTATAAAGTGACATTTTAAATTTGCCGCTAAACTTCCGGTTCGAAACGCCTCTGAGGATGACGTATGCGCGTGACGTAGCCCGGCGAACACGGGTATGCCTTCCACATTGAAGTCGATACGAAAAAGCTCTGTTTTCATTTCATAATTCCACAGTATTCTGGACATCTGTGTTCGTGAATCTGTTTCAATCATGTTCATTGCATTATGGAGAAGGAAGCCAAGCAAGCAAAGAAGAAAGTTGTCGGTGCGAAATGGACGTATTTTTCGAACGTAGTCAGCCACAACAGTACACAGCCGGCGCTTCTTTGTTTACATTCCCGAAAGATGCAGTCAAGATGGAAGAACTCGGATAACAGAGACTCTAACCAGGAGGACTTTTGATTTGGATACACAGACGCCTGTAGAGAACTGGGACAACACAGACTCTTACCAGGATTACTTTGATTTGGATGACAAAGACGCAGACGTGCTACTGTGAGTATGCAGCTTTGGCTTTTTTTTGCGTATGTACGTAACTTTTTTAAAATATATAAGCTTTATGAACCTTGGGTTAGGTGAACGGTCTTTTGGGCTGAGTGATTGTGTGTGTTGATCATGTGTTTGAATTGTATTGGCGTGTTCTATGGAGCTAGGAGCTAGCAGAGGAGCTAGCATAACACGTACCGTACCTACGTGCGCGTCACGTACGTAACTTTTTAAAAATATATAAGCTTTATGAACCTTGGATTAGGTGAACGGTCTTTTGGGCTGAGTGATTGTGTGTGTTGATCATGTGTTTGAATTGTATTGGCGTGTTCTATGGAGCTAGGAGCTAGCAGAGGAGCTAGCATAACACATACCGTACCTACGTGCGCGTCACGTACGTAACTTTTTAAAAATATATAAGCTTTATGAACCTTGGGTTAGGTGAACGGTCTTTTGGGCTGAGTGATTGTGTGTGTTGATCAGGTGTTTGAATTGTATTGGCGTGTTCTATGGAGCTAGGAGCTAGCAGAGGAGCTAGGAGCTAGCATAACAAACACGCAGGTGTTATTATGCAGGATTAATTTGTGGCATATTAAATATAAGCCTGGTTGTGTTGTGGCTAATAGAGTATATATATGTCTTGTGTTTATTTACTGTTGTAGTCATTCCCAGCTGAATATCAGGTACCGTGAGTATGCAGCCTTGGCTGCTAAACATTCGATAACTTGACCGTATGTGCGCGTCACGTACGTAACTTTTTAAAAATATATAAGCTTTATGAACCTTGGGTTAAGGAAACGGTCTTTTGGGCTGAGTGATGGTGTGTGTTGATCAGGTGTTTGAATTGTATTGGCGTGTTCTATGGAGCTAGGAGCTAGCAGAGGAGCTAGGAGCTAGCATAACAAACACGCAGGTGTTTTTATGCAGGATTAATTTGTGGCATATTAAATATAAGCCTGGTTGTGTTGTGGCTAATAGAGTATATATATGTCTTGTGTTTATTTACTGTTGTAGTCATTCCCAGCTGAATATCAGGTCACCCCCGGCTCTTACAGCATCTTCCCTATCTGAATAGCTTCAACTCCCCACTAGTCCTTCACTTGCACTTTACTCATCCACAAATCTTTCATCCTCGCTCAAATTAATGGGGAAATTGTCGCTTTCTCGGTCCGAATCTCTCTCACTTCATGCGGCCATCATTGTAAACAATAGGGAACTTTGCGTATATGTTCAACTGACTACGTCACGCTACTTCCGGTAGGGGCAAGCCTTTTTTTTATCAGATACCAAAAGTTGCAATCTTTATCGTCGTTGTTCTATACTAAATCCTTTCAGCAAAAATATGGCAATATCGCGAAATGATCAAGTATGACACATAGAATAGATCTGCTATCCCCGTTTAAATAAAAAAAATTCATTTCAGTAGGCCTTTAAATAGACATCGGTTCCAATCCTAAGTAGCTTTTATCAGGTTTCAGTGAGACAGACAATACTTGAAATTATACAATGACACCACAGACCAAGCAAAAACAGTGAGAGGTAGACTTTTGGAGATTATAGGCTATAAATAATAGTTTTTCCTGCAAAGTAACCTCTTGGTTTACAATGGTCCTCTCTGACAAATGGACATGTTCTCATCAGGTTAAAAGACCACAAATCTCTTGAAACCAGACATTTTGAAAAGCTCAGAGGACTTTTCCCCTTCAAGTCGACAAAGATCCAGTTATTCTTTAGATCAGTGGTTCTCAAACTTTTTTCACCAAGTATCACCTCAGAAAACACTTGGCTCTCCAAGTACCATCATAATGACTAACATTAAAATACAGTAGTGTTGTAGGCCTAAGTATTCATTAAAAACGGGGCAGGGGTTTTATTGAACAAGTATATTTAATATTTTTGGCCACTGCAAAATGACACATAGTTTGAACCGTAACACTGTTTGAATATTTAAGTGATTATTTGGTGAACCACTAGTTGGAGCCTCCAATTGTATGCGTACCACAGTTTATGACTCACTGTTTTAGATCGCCTTATGGTCCTGGGCTCCTCTAATATGGTTTACACATACACGCTCAAACTATGACGTCTCAGTAACAGACTTCATCTTGTTCTAACCATTTCCTCACTCTGTCTGAGTATTTCAAAGCTGAAGATAGCCAGAGACAGAACCAGGTAATAAAAGCAGCATTAGCGAGCTAATTAGGCTGCAGACCTGCCCTGGCAGAACAAATCATTTCATCGAGTCAATTGCAACGTGACTATCCGCAGACATATTTCATAGCCAATTTCCTGCATCACTACCGCTTTTCCTATAAATCTGCGCTTAAATGCATATTTATGGAGGTCAGAGATGGAGTTTAGGGAGGGCTAACTCTCTATAATGTGCAGTACTGTTTTAAAGTCTGCTGATACTGGAAGTAATATTGTGAACAGTGTTGACTAAATTAACTAACTAAAAAGCCAAATGAGTGTATTCACCTTTTAGAAGCAGTTTGCAAAGCATGTAACATATTTTGGACCACCAAATATAGCTAGTGTCATCACTGACCTACTGTACTGTATCTGCAAAGTCTCAAATTGAAACAGTTTTTCCTATACTGAAGTGGTGAAAAATGTTGTTTGACTGTTTTATTTCTGTTGTTTTTTTTGTAGTTATTTTATTTTACATATGTTATTCATATGTATTTTTTTCCAATAGGGTGAGCAGGTCTGGTTTGGTTGAATTGGACATTACCATTAACTATGGAGTTGAGTTGAGTTTGAGTTTATTTCAAACATGCATGCATACAACATGATACGTCACAATTTCCAGTTCCTCTATTCAACACGTCCGAAAAGGAGTAGGAAGAAGCAGAGCTTATTTAATCCTACCCATTTTCCTTTACATAGCAGTTGCTAAAACGTTTGTTCACTTCCTGTTCTCAATGTATTCACAATATACTCCATAAGTAATAAAAATACAAATAAATACATAGTAATTGGTGAAGTAAGTTATATTTCGTATGGTGAGTAAGATTATCTTGAAAATAATTGGATGAATGAAATATATTCAGAATGTTTATCATGGTTCTTTTTCTTTGTACTTTGTAAACACTTTAAGTTTGAAGAGTTTTTGAAGTGGATCATATTAGTACATTGTTTGATTTCTTTGCTTAATCCATTCCATAATTTAATTCCACTTACAGATATACCGAAGGTCTTAAGTGTTGTACGTGCATACAAATGTTTTAAATTACATTTTTCTCTAAGATTATATTTCTTCTCTTTAGTTGAGAAGAATTGTTGTATATTCTTGGAGAGGGAAACAAATAAGTTAATATATTAATTTAAAATGTTCTGATGTCATTATCAGTGTTCTGAAAATTACGTGTAAAAAGTAATTAAATATACTTCATACTATATACTCTTTACCAAAAACGTAATTGAATTACTGACGGAATTGTTTTTTAGTAAATGTAATTAATTACTATGGAAAGTAATTTTTACGTTACTTAAAAAAATACTTTAAATATCTGGCATATGCATTTGGAATATGTTTACAATAAGGGCACAGTGTGTGGAGTCTGTGCTTTTAAAAGGTGGTGCCTGTTGCCGAGTGACATGTGACGTTGTGCTTATTAGCCTTAGCAGTTCGCAGCGCAATTTGTCACATTTTCTGTCAACAAACATGGTATATTTTGGATGGCAAGTTTGTCACTTCAATCATTAATTTGTTGTTCAATATTCCCATTGTGTTTGTGTGCGTATGTTGTTGTTGTCTGCTGTGTGACAGTGTGATGGTGCCTCTTCCTATTTCCTAAGTTCAAGTTCATTTTAGTGCGGTGCTACTTGTTGCTTTCACAAGTAAAAATGTATTTCCTGCATTGAACTCTTTGCACTTATAATGCTTTCTTGTTGTCAACATAAAACCACATCAAAAGTAGTGTTCCATGTTACATCAAGCTATCGCTAAGGGCGTTGTAACGGACCTAAAAGTAATTCATTAGCTTACTTGTTACTAGTAAAAGTAACGGCGTTATTAACGCTGTTGTTATATAATGCAGTTATTGCGAACACTGGTATTTTATTAAATACCAGTTTTAGATGACTAATATTAGGGAAAATGTGCTTTACCACACAAAAGGCAAAACTCTCCAGTTCACTGGTGTGTGTGTGTTTGTAAGTGACAGGAGGAAAAGCTCTTACCTCCTTTGTTAATAAAGACAAAAAAAGACCATTTTGTGGCAGTGGCTCAGGTTGTACAGCAGGTCATCCAGTAATCGGAGGGTTGCTGGTTCAAACCCAGCTTCTTCTATCCCAGATTCCGAACTAACAAAGGTCTTAACTCATTCTCTTTCTATGCCACATCAATGTGGAATGCGCTCCCAACAGGTATAAAAGAAAGGGCATCTCTATCCTCCTTCAAAACCACAATAAAAGTTCACCTCCAGGCAGCTACAACCCTAAACTAACACCCTCCCCGGATTGCTAATAATCAAATGTAAACAATCAAATGCAGATACTTTTTCTTATGCCTTCTGATCTCTCTCTCTCTCTCTATGTCCACTACTTGCTGTCCATATCCTACCCCCCCACCCCCCTCCACACCCCTGATTGTAAATAATGTAAATAATTCATTGTGATTATCTTGTGTGATGACTGTATTATGATGATAGTATATATGATAGTATATATCTGTATCATGAATCAATTTAAGTGGACTTAAACAAGTTGAAAAACTTATTCGGGTGTTACCATTTAGTGGTCAATTGTACGGAATATGTACTTCACTGTGCAACCTACTAATAAAAGTCTCAATCAATCAATCAATCAGTCACTGTTCTGTTCTTGGGAGAGACATTTAAAGGACCCATAGCGTCCAGGTGACCAAACGTTTACTAACAAGTTCTCTTTATGTATTGTTGACTCTTGAAAAATAATCTGATAGTAATTTTCCCATAATATTAATTAGTGTTTGAGTAATGGCCACTCAGTGGCTTAGTGGTTAGAGTGTCTGCCCTGAGATCGGTAGGTCGTGAGTTCAAACCCCGGCCGAGTCATACCAAAGACTATAAAAATGGGACCCATTACCTCGCTGCTTGGCACTCAGCATCAAGGGTTGGAATTGGGGGTTAAATCACCAACAATGATTCCCGGGTGCGGCCACCGCTGCTGCCCACTGCACCCTTCACCTCCCAGGGGGTGATCAAGGGTGATGGGTCAAATACAGAGAATAATTTCGCCGCACCTAGTGTGTGTGTGACAATCATTCGTACTTTAACTTTTTAACTAATGGGTAGATAACTAACTCTTCATGGAACTCCCCCTTTTCATGCTCAAACTCGATATGCCGCTTCATCTTGGTGTGACGTCATCTACAGAACTGGAGCCCACATTCATGCACAGACAGTGTGGATAAATGCATATGAAACTATTATTTTTGATCACATAATAGCATGTTTTTATCACCCTGGTCCATGATTACTTCAAAATTGATATAGTTAGTATTATGATCAGAAATAAAATATAAACGGGGCAGTATAGCTCGGTTGGTAGAGTGGCCGTGCCAGCAACTTGAGGGTTCCAGGTTCGATCCCCGCTTCTGCCATCCTAGTCACTGCCGTTGTGTCCTTAGGCAAGACACTTTACCCACCTGCTCTCAGTGCCACCCACACTGGTTTAAAAAATGTAACTTAGATATTGGGTTTCACAATGTAAAGCGCTTTGAGTCACTAGAGAAAAACGCTATATAAATATAATTCACTTCACTTCAAATATGATAATATTAGATTATAATAACCCCTTAACTGCAGTGTCCGCCTGTCATGGGTATTTTCTTTTAAGCTTGTTATGACTTTTTCAAATACTTTTTATTATGTTTTAATCCAAGTATGTGTTCCCACCCTAAAGCTGCTGGAAATGTGAATAAAGTATCTATGTATGTTCTTTCAGAATTTTCTCGAGCACAAATTCAACTTAACTCAAGGTACAATTCAAGCAATAAAACATCAGTAGAAGAGGATGCAAAATAGAATACTAGCACCTTACCTTGTTATTGAGGGCTAAGGTGTCCGTGGCGGCGCTTGTGTCCCCTACTACGAGCAGGAAGTGGATCTACACTTCCGTGTTTACGATATGAACGCTATCAAGCTCCCTGCCAAAAAGTGGCAAAAACGTGTACAACACGTCATGCACAGAATATTTTTCTTCATTGTACTGGCTCAGTCTTTCTTCCCTCAGAGCGTATTTTGATAATTTCTTAATTAACATGATCTAAGATAACGATGCTACCAAAACACAAAGGCCCTGATTTATTCAAGGTTTGCGTGTACTAAAACATGTGCAAACTTGATTGTGCACACATAGCTGATCTACTTAACGCCTTTACAGTGAATTGCGTCTGTTAAGTAAACAGAATATAGCGCAAACCATATTATCTGCCCTTATTAATATGCAAAATATATGCTGCTCGTAAGAACGCCCACAATTTAGTGATGAGAAAATGCAAGTATAATTATTTAGCACACCCTGCCGGATTTACTAAACTAAAAAGTGAACCTAGGCTCCTAGTAAATCAGGCCCATACTACGGAATATGAAATTGCCTCCAGTCGTAAGTAGGTGACGTCCACAAGCCAATGCAGGCCTGCCCACATTTTGGAGTAAAAAGTGGGCAATTACAAATGTGCTGAAACTCCATAGAAAACAAACCTAAAATCAATACTGTCTATTTTGGAGGATTTTTTAAGTACAGAACTATGAAATTAGTGCCACTGTTGTCAGCATTGAAGGGGCCCTTTACCCACTTCGCCTTCAGTGACGCCCACACTGGTGTAATAAGGTGAACAGACTTTTGGTGGTGGTCGGAGAGATCGTTGACGTAAATTGGCAGCCATCTTTGCGTCAATCTACCCCAGGGCAGCAGTCATGGGATCTCAGCATAAAGGTGCCATTTACAAAACTGTTTTTTTGTCAGTAGATATTGAAGAATCTCTTTCTGAAAGTTCTGAACTCCTGTTTACATGCAAGTATCGTATAGAGTTGGATAATATTATCTGGAACCATAGAGCAGGTCTGTGTAGCTGACATTATGTAATTATTATTTTACTACCTATTTAGAATAAAATATCAGAACAAATCAATTGTTCCATGTCGGTTTTTGTGCCCTCTGCTGGGGATGTCTCTCCCCTGCTGTTCTCCTTTTTTTTTCTAGTTGCCATGGTTTCCAATGGACGGTGAGAGGGACTGAGCGCACCTGATTATAATCATCTCCACCCTACTTAGACTGACCAGATACGCCTGTGGTTGCGGGCTCGTTCCCTTGTGTCCTGTCCGCTAACGCTGGTCTCTGTTTCTTGTATTCCTGCCTGCTAGTGTTTTGGCTTGTTGCATTTTGCTCAGTCACCTTAGCCTTCCCTCAAGGCCACCTTTTTGTTTTTACAAACCCCATTTCCATATGAGTTGGGAAATTGTGTTAGATGTAAATATAAACGGACTACAATGATTTGCAAATCCTTTTCAACCCATATTCAATTGAATGCACTACAAAGACAAGATATTTGATGTTCAAACTCATAAACTTTTTTTTTTTTTTGCAAATAATAATTAACTTAGAATTTCATAGCTGCAACACGTGCCAAAGTAGATGGGGAATGGCATGTTCACCACTGTGTTACATGGCCTTTCCTTTTAACAACACTCAGTAAATGTTTGGGAACTGAGGAGACACATTTTTTAAGCTTCTCAGGTGGAATTCTTTCCCATTCTTGCTTGATGTACATCTTAAGTTGTTCAACAGTCCGGGGGTCTCCGTTGTGGTATTTTAGGCTTCATAATGCGCCACACATTTTCAATGGGAGACAGGTCTGGACTACAGGCAGGCCAGTCTAGTACCCGCACTCTTTTACTATGACGCCACGTTGCTGTAACACGTGGCTTGGCATTGTCTTGCTGAAATAAGCAGGGGCGTCCATGGTAACGTTGCTTGGATGGCAACATATGTTGCTCCAAAACCTGTATGTACCTTTCAGCATTAATGGCGCCTTCACAGACGTGTAAGTTACCCATGTCTTGGGCACTAATACACCCCCAAACCATCACAGATGCTGGCTTTTCAACTTTGCGCCTATAACAATCCGGATGGTTCTTCTCCTCTTTGGTCCGGAGGACACGACGTCCACAGTTTCCAAAAACAATTTGAAATGTGGACTCGTCAGACCACAGAACACTTTTCCACTTTGTATCAGTCCATCTTAGATGAGCTCAGGCCCAGCGAAGCCGACGGCGTTTCTGGGTGTTGTTGATAAACGTTTTTCGCCTTGCATAGGAGAGTTTTAACTTGCACTTACAGATGTAGCGACCAACTGTAGTTACTGACAGTGGGTTTCTGAAGTGTTCCTGAGCCCATGTGGTGATATCCTTTACACACTGATGTCGCTTGTTGATGCAGTACAGCCTGAGGGATCGAAGGTCACAGGCTTAGCTGCTTACGAGCAGTGAGTTCTCCAGATTCTCTGAACCCTTTGATGATATTACGGACCGTAGATGGTGAAATCCCCAAATTCCTTGCAATAACTGGTTGAGAAAGGTTTTTCTTAAACTGACAAAGTGGTGACCCTCGCCCCATCCTTGTTTGTGAATGACTGAGCATTTCATGGAATCTACTTTTATACCCAATCATGGCACCCACCTGTTCCCAATTTGCCTGTTCACCTGTGGGATGTTCCAAATAAGTGTTTGATGAGCATTCCTCAACTTTTTCAGTATTTATTGCCACCTTTCCCAACTTCTTTGTCACGTGTTGCTGGCATCAAATTCTAAAGTTAATTATTATTTGCAAAAAAAAAAAATGTTTATCAGTTTGAACATCAAATATGTTGTCTTTGTAGCATATTAAACTGAATATGGGTTGAAAATGATTTGCAAATCATTGTATTCCGTTTATACACGACCTCTGGTGTTTTTTGGCTTCTAACCTGAAGACAAAGGTAACATCAACAGCGCCTCTACTGATTGCAGCTAGGTAGTGCACTTCTTTTGGCTTCACAAGCTTCACAAAATGATTAAATCAACAGTCAAAGCCACAATTCTCGAATTCCTGTATGAGTTGTTTTATCCAAACCTTTGCGTGGCTGTGTGCAAAGTGTGGAAATTCAAGATTGCCAATTCAAGCTCTGATTGAAGCAGGCAGAATCCAATCCTGCAGTCTATCTTTAAGTAGAGATAACAGCTAACGCGCTGTGGTCAGAGTACACCCTCAGCATCGCGCTATCCATGCATGGATTCCTCTGCTTGCACCGTGCTACAAAGAAGGATTAGGTGTCTTAGCTTTTCACAGGCTTTTTCTCTTCCACTCCTTTCCCTTTTTTCCCTCCATCTCTGCGTCTATGGAAGGTCACCTGAAGGAGGTAATCCCTATTCCTCTCTGGTTTCGCTGGCTTTTATCTGAGGAGCTTTGCGGCCGGCGCTGGAGCCCATCCAGCGATCAGCAAAGCAGGAGCCAGCACACAAACCGAGAAGCAGAGGGGGAGTAGATTGCTGCCTTTTATCCCCCTGGTATGAATAACAAAATAGGTACCTTACTATCAACTACAAGGGCTTGTTGAATGTAAAATATATGAATCTTAGTTTTATAATATATTGTGCAAACTCATACACAGGGGGTAAGCCATACCGTACCACCTTTAGTTAGGTCCGTCAGTGTGTGCACGATGAATCCCAATGTGCTGCATCTTGACAATGTGGCCAAGAGGGGAAAAAGACATATTTACATTCAGCTGTTTTTGAGTAGATTTAGACTCTACTGCTGTTTTTTCTTTATATGCATTCTCAACATTCCTTCTTTGTGGTTACGCTGAATGTAGATGTGTGTATGCAGATTTTACCTCATGTGTGCAACCGAAGTCAACATTTGAAGCCCACTCGGTGTAAACAATGAGGTAATAATGACTTTTAGCTATGCTTCTGTTGGTTTCTTGTGTGTCCAAGCCATTTGGACACAATGATGTGTGCCACCACTCCAGCACAATGACTAATGGGACAATTAAAAAAATGAATCACCTCCGCAGGGGAGGAAGGGTGAGCCACCAGAGTTTCACTTGCTAAGAACATTATCCTCCTCTGTATATAATGAGACATATTTAAAACCGC
Source organism: Entelurus aequoreus (assembly GCF_033978785.1). Taxonomy (NCBI): domain Eukaryota; kingdom Metazoa; phylum Chordata; class Actinopteri; order Syngnathiformes; family Syngnathidae; genus Entelurus; species Entelurus aequoreus. The sequence goes on from NC_084733.1 coordinate 52,605,918, forward strand.
AATCATCACCGCCTTTGAACTCAGGGTCACAGTGTGGAATCAATCCCTCAGGTGATTGAAAAGAAAGGGCATATGTGTGTGAGACTGAGCATATTAACCAAGGTCAAATCCGCCCGAATGCCCAATGGATGTTCTCCTGGAATTGCTGAGTGCGATTGAATCTCGGGCTTAGAATCACATTCTGGCTCTAAATCATGTGCCGGGTCATTACGCCATCGTGGGTCTTCTCCCAGCGCTTTCATTCAATTGAATTAGAGTATTATTCTGGACAATTTGGTTTGGAGATTAGCACTTCACACAAGTCAAGATATCTGTAATTGCTTTAAGGTCAAGACTCTCTGGTGCAAGGGTTCGCAAACTACGGTCCGCGGGCCGGCTTAGCCACGCCAGCATCCACGATCTGGCCCGCTGCAAGCCCCAAGTTAAAAAAAAAACACAAAATACTAACATTATTAGATAAATATGTCATGTTCAGCTGCTCAGGCAAATTACATTGTTGATGTCCATGCCCATATCTGCTAAAAGAGAAGTGTGGGATACTTCTCTTGTTGCCTTATTTGTGTTTGACTTTATTAAATGCCAAATTATTTTAACCCAATGTGGCCAATGAGTCAACATGTTTGGGGACCCCTACTCTGGTAAAAACAGGTGGGTGTATATTTTGTTGTGTACTTTTTTGTGATTCATTATGTTATTCTAAACCAAAATTCATTTGTTTTATTATCATTCTTCTGTAGTGTTTTTCGTCCGCCTATAACTCCTAACCATTCACCCGAATGATCCCGTTCAAACATCAACATGTTCAGTGCTTTCCCAAAAAAACTAGTTTTACAGTAATTCATAATTTTCCTGTATTATCACCCTTTTTTCTTGCAACTACTCCTCCCACATCTTTCAACAAATATCAACCATTTCACCATTAAAACAAGTGGCTTGATTAGGACAATATATTGCTGATGTTTATAGTGTTCATGATTTTCCAAAATATTGGACAATATAATTGGTACTTCTCCCATAATTATCAATTATGGTTCCATTTTTCTTCCTACAACTAACCTTGACTGCAAGTAAATGTTTCACACTATTAGGAAATACATTTTTTGTTGTGAAAACACTTTGATTTAGTCCGAAATTAGACAAAACACCAGTACTGTCACAATGAAATCATGTCATGTTGACCTATTGCATTAATGTACACGATGGGGGGTGTCTTTGTAGTTCAAGAATAGTTACTTTTGCAGTTCATTAGCATTATATTGGTCATAATTTAATTGTAACTGGAAACTTTAAATTTGATTGTTTTTGTTATGTTTGTTTAACATATTTTGTGTGACACTTCACTCCCTGAAAGGGACTGTTAGTTTTACATAGCAAAGATTGTCAATCGGAGTATTAGGTAATACAATACAGCAAGACACCTGTAGCATTATGTATATTGAGGCATACTTATCATGATGGCTGACTTGCAGATTCTACCACAAGTTATCATTTACCCAGGGATGTCCTTATTTTCCCTATCAATGTAAGCCACGGTTTCAACTTTTTTTTCTTCTAAAGTTTAGCTTGTTTTCAAATAAATGTTTTATACAATAAGGTAACATATGTTATTGTAAATGACAAAACAGATTTATATCCAACATTAGCTGAAAACCTAGTACTGTTGCAGCAATGAATTCTGGGTACAAACCAGTGACGTGCAGTCAGGGAAGGCAGGTGAGGCGAGGCCTCACGTGCCATCATGGAAAGAAAAAAAATGTAAAAAGAAAAAAAATAATTAAATTGTTATATGGCAGCACGGTGGCAGAAGGGTTAGTGTGTCTGCCTCACAATACGAAGGTCCTGAGTAGTCGTGAGTTCAATCCCGGCCTCGGGATCTTTCTGTGTGGAGTTTGCATGTTCTCCCCGTGACTGCGTGGATTCCCTCCGGGTACTCCGGCTTCCTCCCACCTCCAAAGACATGCACCTGGGGATAGGTTGATTGGCAACACTAAATTGGCCCTAGTGTGTGAATGTGAGTGTGAATGTTGTCTGTCTATCTGTGTTGGCCCTGCGATGAGGTGGCGACTTGTCCAGGGTGTACCCCGCCTTCCGCCCGATCGTACCTGAGATAGGCTCCAGCGCCCCCGCGACCCCGAAGGGAATAAGCGGTAGAAAATGGATGGATGGATGTATCCAGTGATTATACTATAACGTTATTTTCCATTTAACTTCACCAGTTTTAGATTATTTTTATTCAAAATCGCTGAATTTTCACATTTGCCGTTCAAATACTGAGAAGAGACTTGCTGTGATCAGCAGCCAGTTGAGGCACGTCACTGAGTTGAGCCTCACCATGGATTGCGCAATGACTCGGCTAACTGCTGGCCTGCTGTGCAGTGAGACCGTATTGCTATATGAATTACATTATACATTTCCATAGTTTAGTTAGCTGAGGTATATAATGTACAGTGTATTTTGTCAACAACTGTATGTGTGTAACGTATTTCTTGTGCTGAGCAATCATAAAACGGCTGCGAAGACGCAGTGTGTGAGGCTCGCAGTAATCCCGCCTCCTTGTGCTGGCTATTGCATCCCGCCGTAGAATGCACCCCCTGACGGGAGTGTTATATCAACTAAAGCCCACACTCAAACTTTCCACGTGCAAGATTGAATCTATTTAAAAAAGTTATTTAATAAGAAGCCAAAAAGTGCAAAAACAATAATGTTCGTGTTGGAGGAGTTGTGAATGACTGCTGGGCCACAACATTAGGTACACCTGCAGACTGCAGCACGGATTTCATACTTCAGTCATTCACAACTCCTCCAACACGAACATTATTGTTGTTGATATAACACTCCCATCAGGGGGTGCATTCTACGGCGGGAGTGCATTATCCAGCACAACAGTGGCGCATGGACTTCATTTACAAGTAAAGGTAAGACCATAATAACGTTTTTTTTATTAAATGTACTTTTTTGTGTGCTACAGTTTGTATGTGTAAAGTTAAAGTTAAGTTAAAGTACCAATGATTGTCACACACACACTAGGTGTGGTGAAATGTGTCCTCTGCATTTGACCCATCCCCTTGTTCACCCTCTGGAAGGTGAGGGGAGCAGTGGGCAGCAGCGGCGCCGCGCCCGGGAATCATTTTTTGTGCTTTAACCCCCAATTCCAACCCTTGATGCTGAGTGCCAAGCAGGGAAGAATGCTGGTATGAGCTTTTAAACACAACCCGTTAACTGCTGCCAATCAAATGGTGAATAAGATACTCTTTAGGGTTCATATGTTTGTAAATCTGACTGTGATGAAGTCAGTGCCTCACCAGCCATGAACCTCACCGCACGTCACTGGTACAAACATCTCAACAGTCTGCTCCCTTAAATACCATAAAAGCCAAAGCAGAAATAAACAGCGTTGGTGTTCAGGTCAGTGGTTAATACGCTCATCTCTCATGCTTAACCCTGGCAGGCTCAAAATATGGATTGAACCAGGTGGGTCAAATTTGCCTTTAAGCCTCAGCATGTTTTGTTTTTTAGCTAAGTTTGAATTAGATAGTTCCGATGAATTTCAGTTATTACAATCGTTTCACAGTCACACAGTCTCGACCATTCATTCTTTATTCCACTAACATTTCAGTCGAGCTTCAGCTATTCAATATTCAAACCATTCTTACCTTTTTAAAATGTTTCTAAAAATGTTCAACATTCTTTCAGCATTTCAGTTCAGTGATGACATTGGGGCATTCACATGCAATTATCACAGACAATGCATTTTGTAGTTATTATAAACCGCAACTGCAACATTTTTAGAGGGTGGGACCTTTTTTTTTGCTTTCAAATCTGACATTATGCAACAGAAATGTCATTTTAAAAGTTAGAAGGGTAAAATGTGGCCACAGAAGATGTAAAAAAATGAATCTCAACTTTTGCATTGTCCATTCTTTGCCAAGTTATTTTTTAGCATGAGCTATAGAGTTACATTATACAGACTACATTATAGGCCTAAGGACCCTTTTGTCCTTTATTGACTCCGTTTATAACGACAATTTTTCGATATACTGTAAAAAAATTTTTCCATGAAAACCAAATGAGTCCAAGCATTTCCCTTTGTAATTCGCGCAAATCCTATTAGAGTTGTAATCTGACCCCTCAACCACTTGCTACCACCAGAGTACCATAAGTTCATATAGGGATGGGAATTGATAAGATTTTTCCGGTTCAGATTCCACTTTCAACTCTGCTTAACGATTCGGTTCCTTAACGGTTCTCTTATTGATTCTTATTTGGGAAAAAAAGGCTGGATTAGCATACATTTTGTTTAGTTTAAAGATTACATGACTTTACAAAGTCTACAGTGAGATCAGATCAGAAGGTGAGCCTCCTGATCACTAACCAGAGGCAGGTGAGATCTTATTAGCACTCCTAGCAACCACATAATAAACAAAATGAAGGCGCGCCAAAAATGGATTTAGACGATAAACATAAGAATAATACAAAACTCAAAACCAAATATATGACCCGGGCAACGGATGATGACAAACATGAGTGGGAACCTCAAGGGTCCAAGGGTCTTCTAATGTTTGTTTTTTTAAACGGTCAATGCTCAATTATGAATCAAAATCAATGTTGGTGTTATTTATTTATTTTTACCTGATAAAGGCTCCAACTACTTCACATCAAATACTTGACTTTTGAGTTTTTGAAGGGAAAATATTGCAAAATCTTGGTTCATGCCGTACAAAAAAATGGGATTTATGTGACAAAAAGGGTATAAAACGTAAAAAAATAAATAACTATTTAGTATCAATTAATATATCTGAAGTTGATCTACAGATTTAAGCATCCAAAACAAAAAAACTAAATGAATATATGACTCACTTTTAACATTTTTATGAGTAGGACTATCAAGGGTCCAATAATGTTTTTTTTTTGTTAATGATCAAACCATAATTATGAATCAAAATCAATGTTGTTGTGAATTATTGAACGTATTTTAGGCTCCAATAACTTTACATCAAATAGTAGACTTTTGAATTTTTAAGGGGACAATATTGCATAGTGTGTGTTTCCAATGTAATTATTTTTTTTTTACAATTTTGACAAAAAAGGCATAAAACATACAACAACATAAAACTATATATATATACATATATATATATATATATATATATATATATATATATATATATATATATATATATATATATATATATATATATATATATATATATATATATATATATATATATATATATCAATCATTGGATGGATCTGAAGTTGATCTACAGATTTAAGCATTCAAAGTACAAATTTAAAAATGAATACACAACTCACTTTTAACACTTTTTTGAGTGGGACCCTCAAGGGTCCCAAGATCTTACAAAGCTGTTTATTTAAAATGGTCAATGCTCAAACCATTATTATGAATCAAAATAAATGTTGTTGTGAATCCAACCATCCATCCATTTTCTACGGCATGTCTGTCTCGGGCTCACGGGGATGGCTTAAACCTATCCCAGCTGCATTATTGACCTATTTAATGCTCCAATAACTTCACATCAAATATTAGACTTTTGCATTTTTGGGTGGAAAATATTGCATAGTGTGTGTTTTACCATAGACATTTTTGACAGTTTTGATAAAAAGGCCATAAAACATGAAAAAAAAAAACATAAATAAACTTTATATAAATGGACAGATCTGATGTTGATCCAGATATTTAAGCATTGAAAGTAAAAACAAATATGAATATATTACTGACTTATAAGACTTTAATAGCTGAGACCCTTCCGGGTCCTGGAACCTATAACGTTATAACATTTAGGGAATCCCCAAGGGTAATATGCTATGGATAAACCAAGGTGTGGTATTATTCATATTAATTGATTAACTGTTCGTTAAAAAATTGTAAAATGCAACACTAGCAAAAATGATTGCAATACTTGCCTGCAACCAGCAAAGGCGCTACTTTGTTGCTACAAATGATTTTTTTCAATCTTTGAGTAATGAGAAAAAGCGCTAAAGAGTGTGGGTTGTTCTTTGAAAAACGTGTTAGCAAACATTTAATACAAATAACCAATTTACAAATAGTCAGTGACTCATGGGCAAGTGTTGGGCAGCAAGTGCCCCCTAGAGGGTCGCCAAAAATATCTCTTTTTCAGCTGTGGTTTGTATGGACCGCAGCAATAGTTATTTATAATATACTTTTCCACCACTTGTAGCAGTAATGCGTCAGTCAGTTGACTAAGTGAAGCATGACAGCCTCAAAAAAGTAATGGAGAAGTTTTTAAAGCGCAAAAGTGATGATTATTAATTGTATATGAAGTTATATTTCATTAGTTGTTTTTTTTGCATTTAATTATTTATTTCTGTAATCATCAGCCTGACAAAAAATTTACATATACAGTATACAGTATATATATCCATCCATCCATTTTATACCGCTGTTGTTCAGGGTCGCGGGGGGTGCTGGAGCCTATCTCAGCTGCATTCGGGCAGAAGGCGAGGTGGCGACTTGTCCAGTATATATATATATATATATATATATATATATATATATATATATATATATATATATATATATATATATATATATACACACACGTTAGGTCAGGAAAAAAAACAAAGGCTATTTCATCCCTACAAGCCTGTTTCGCAGGTTTCCCTGCTCTTCAGGGGATAAAATCTTCAGGGGAAAAATCCCCTGAAGACCATGGAAACCTGTGAAACAGGCTTGTAGGGATGAAATAGCCTCTGTGTTTTTTCCTGACCTAACGTATAGTCCGCTCTACCCCGGTATTGACCACTGTATAACTGATAAACCACAGAAACCTCGACTAATATATATATATATATATATATATATATATATATATATATATATATATATATATATATATATATTAGGGCTGCAACTAACGATTAATTTGATAATTGATTAATCTGTCGATTATTACTTCGATTAATCGATTAATAATCGGATAAAAGAGACAAACTACATTTCTATCCTTTCCAGTATTTTATTGAAAAAAACCAGCATACTGGCACCATGTTGTGGACATTGGGGGTGCAGCAAACACCAACAATAACACAGAAATGTAACTCATCAGAACTGAATCAGATATTGTACACGTTTCTGTTGTGAATAATAAAGGATTCATTTTAGGCTGCCTCTGAATAATAGCATGAAATATTCCAGCACCTTCATAACGTTTAGTTATACTAAAGCGTCAAATCTAAATATATTTATATAGCTTAATCGGCTTTACATTGATCCATTATGAAACCAACCTGAGATATTTCTGTCCGTTACGTTTATTTCCAAATTGGTAACCGTGCGTTTTCTCTCTCAAAACGGAATCAAATGTGCCGGAGACACATTATCAGCCCCGCGTTGCAACAAAGGCATAACGTTAAAGTTACTTACAAAAAAGCTGAACTCATGAATGCTTGTTGCCACTATGGACTTAAAAAGTTACGTACTGTGAGTTCTTCCCTTCATCCATGGCTCCAACATTTTTTTTCTTCAGGTGCTCCAGAAGCAATGTTGTACTTCCGTGCCATTTTGCAGGAAACGGTCTTCTTTGAAGTCTTTAAAGTGAAGTGTTCCCACACTTTTGACGACTTAGGTCATACACTTTTCTCCATTGAAGCAATAACCTCAAGATGTTTCTCCGCTAAACTATCGGTAGTGTTTTCCTGCGCCATTTTTCGAATTTTTCCAGCAAAGGAGACGCCGTCGTCACGTGAGCTGCACATGACACATTATTGGCTAGCTTACGCCACCTCATGAGACGTAGCCTCACCGCCGCCCTGGCGCTGTTTTGTACTGTTTTTGTACTTATTTTGATTATTGTTTCTCAGCTGTTTGTAAATGTTGCAGTTTATAAATAATGGTTTATAAATAATGGTTTATAAAACAAAAAAAACAAACAAAAAAAAAAAGCTTCCGCGCATGCGCATAGCATAGTTCCAACGAATCGATGACTAAATTAATCGTCAACTATTTTGGTAATCGATTTTAATCGATTTAATCGATTAGTTGTTGCAGCCCTAATATATATATATATATATATATATATATATATATATATATATATATATATATATATATATATATATATATATATATATATATATATATATATATATATATTGTCAAGTTATGTTTTGTTTGTTTGTTTTATCCCCTAACTTGAAAAGGGTTTTGATTTTTCGACCAGGGGTTACACTGGGACTTCACTCTTTGGTTGAATCCAATGATGAGACAAATCTCTGCTTATCCTTTTATTTTGGACTTGATTGTCTCTTTTTTTCATTGAATAGTTTGTAAGGTGAAAAACCTTTGGAAAAGGTTGACAAATACAAAAGCAATTAGGGACCAATATAAACAAATTACAATAAACCATTTTTTAAAGTAAAAGTGTTTCCAAAAGTACATATACATGACCTTTAACATTTAACAACATTTTGGCAATTAAAATAAATTCAACATATCAAATCAAAACATCAAAATAATATAAGTCATCTCACCGTCAGCCACCCTGGTCTCTGTAAACAGTTAGGCACTACTGCATTTGGCAAATTCTCCTTCAGCAGTGTTTGTTGGCCTGAAGTCTGAGCTGGACTGCAGACTTAAAAAGGAGTGGATTTGATTGCTTCAGGTGAGAGCCTTCCTGATTACTGATGGTCTTCAGCTGTTGGGAAATGTTGTGTGTAATTCCAGTTCTGTCCTCTGGGGGGAAATGGGAGCCAAACTGACATTTGGACATGAGGCCCTTCTGTTTGGGTGAAGGCTTTGGCCTTGTCTAAAGTTTGACAAAACACCTCCCACTCGATCTTTCCATGGATACATCGGAAAGATCGCAGACTGTAGGCAAACTAAGTGCACGTGGTTGGTTTAGGTGGTTGTGCCAAGATTTTCTATTCCTGTTCCTCAGCAGGTAGTAGGACAACCAACCGTCTTACGTCTCTGTGCAGAACGGTGGCTTGGAGTTTTTCCTTCCTGCTGCTTGAAATGGGATGGCTGGTCTTTGCCTTTGGGGCTTTTGTCAGGGGTACACAGTAGCTTGGGAAAACCCGGATGTGGACATCCCTCACAATGCCTTTGTTGTCGGGATTGGTGCTGACAACTCTGCCAAGCTTGAAGTGACTTCTTAGTGCGTTCTGGTCGCATAACCAGACAATGTCTCCCAGTGACATTTCTTTCAGCGGTATGCCACTTGCTTCGGACAACGAGATGGGGACCTGCGAGTTGACTCCAAGATTTCCAGAATTTGGTTACCTCTTCCTGCATTGCCCTTAGCCTTTTGTAGGGGTAGCTGGAAAACTCAAATGTTTTGGGGTCTCCACTCTGAGATGCTCGACCAAGCAGGAGGCTGTTTGGTGTGACATATTGGATACAGTTTTCCCGACTTTGAACTCTGGCATCAATCGGGCGTTCGTTTGCGAGGTTTGCTGCAGTGTAGAGGGCTGTCTGGAACTCTGAGAAGCTGAGCCCAGACTCCTTACCAAGACTCTGGAGTGCCCTCTTTACAACACATACAGCGGCTTCAGCTGCACCGTTTCTGTGCGGTGAGTCAGCTGGGTGAATTTTCCACATCCACTTTGTTTTATTCTTGGCTGCAGTGTCTTCCAACACTGTTTGATCCAGGCCATCCAAGTACTTGTACAGTTCCTCAAGGACAGGTTTTGCTCCAATGAAATTGGTGCCTGGATCAGACCAGATCTTTCTTGGATGCCCCCTGAGAGCTGTAAACCATTGGTAAGCCATCAGAAAGCTGTCTGTTGATGGTGTGTTTACCAGTTCGGTGTGGATAGCTCTGCTGGCCATGCAACAAAAGAAAACTCCCCAGACTTTGAGTGTTACTCTTTTCTTGATATCATCTCGTACTTGGTACGGTCCGAAAAGGTCTAGTGTTGTAAACTCAAAGGGTGCAGCAGGCTCTGTCCTCTCTGATGGCAAGTCACTCATCACTTGTCGGCACTTACTTGCTCTTGACTTCCTGCAGGTCATGCAGCCATCAACAACCTTCTGAGCAATTCTTCTGCCCCTTATTACCCATGCTTTCATCCTCATCCTGAGCAGTGTGCCAGCCACTCCATCATGGCTCTCATTGTGCGCTTCCCGGGCCAACAGTGTAGACACCCAGGCATCATAGGGTAGGAGTGGGACACAGCAATGGTCATCTTTGAATGTTTGCACTCGGCCACCACAGACCAACAGTCCAGAGTCCTGGTCTTTGTAGACCACCAGCCTGTCAGTAGTTGAGTTTGGGAAGATTGCGCCCTCCTGCAAGAAAAATGTCTCTCAGGGCATCTTTCCTTTCTTCCACAGAGATGGCGCCTCTGGAGGAGACTGCCTCCCACTTTGGGCCATGCAAGGCCTGAAGTCGTTGACGGAACCTTTTTGCTGCCCTCCAGACCATTGCAACTGTTTTGACCAGTCTGGTCAGGACACTGAACCGTTTGACATCCACAAGGCTTTGAACAATTGACCCTCCTGGTGGCCGTCTCTGTTCTGTTTGGATTTGGTTTATATTGTGTTCGAGCACTTTTCCCAGGAACTGTTTCCGAGCTTGGGCCCTTGTCAACACAGCAGCAAATGCTTTTCTCTGCAACTTGTTGATGCTCTCTCTGGCGGTGGTTGCTAGTTCCTTAGCAGATTTGGTTGGCCACTCAGTTTCTGGCAGACTCAAGAACTTGGGTCCATTTTGCCACTCTGAATGTTCATCCAGATCTTGAGGGCCTGCTCCTCTGGTGATGACATCTGCAATGTTTTGTGACCCAGGAATCCACAACCAGTCCTGTACTGCCGTGCTGCTTTGAATCTCTCCGATCCGGTTGGCAAAGAATGTTTGATAGCGATAGCTTTCTCGCTGTATTGCACCAAGGACTGTTTGACTGTCAACAAAGTGAAACCACTTTTTGACTTGGATTCGGCCGTGCAGTTCGAAGAACTTCCTGAGTCGTGAGGCGAACACTGCTCCACACATTTCTGCTTTGACAGCATCACCTTTGTGGTCTAAGGGAGTTAGTTTTGCTTTGGATTCAACCAGTCTGATGATGGGACCCAGGTCTGTGATCCATCTCAGGTACATCACCGCTCCATAAGCATGCTCACTTCCATCAGAGAATGTGATTGCCGAGGGTGGTTCAATAATGAAGCATTTGCGGGTTAGAGCCCTGGTGAACATGATCTTGCTGAGTTGATGGTACTCCTCGAACAGATCGATTGCATCACGTCTGAGTTCATCTGAGAGTGCAATGTCCCACGTGTCTTTGACTGGACGGCTTTCAGCCTTTGCCTCTTGAAACGCCCTCCGTACCAGAATAGCTCCCTTCTGCTTGGCAGGTGTTACAAGGCCAACTGGGTCGTACAGTCCTGACACTTGACTGAGAAGTTCTCTTCTTGTCAAAGGGTTGGGTGTCGTGGCTCTGATTTCCTCTTGCAGAAGGTCTTCACCCAGCCACATCTTTTGCTTCCTCTTTGAAAAGTTGATTCCGATTCTGACATGGAGCTTATCTTCCTTGTTGTCATCATCGCTCATCTGGTTTGGTAAGATAATGGTCTTTTTCATTGTCCTTTCCTCTTCAGAGCGCTCCTTCCTCCCACTTTGCCCAGTGAAGACCCATGGCTTCAACTCAAACCCCCCAGCCTTCAGGATCCTCTCCATGTTGGCTGTGATGATGTTTAGCTGGTCAAGGTTGTTGTGGGAAGTTAGGATGTCATCAACGTAGCTGTCGTTGTGAAGCACTCGACGCTCCTCTTCAAGATGGGCAAAGAGAGGGAGGTTTGCAGTTTCACGCATTGCCAGCTGCGCTATGCACCCTGCTGGTTTGCCTCCTATGTTCACTCTTGTGATTGCGTATTCCTCCAGGTCCTCATTCTCGGCATCTCGCCAGAGAAACCTGTGAAGGTGCACTTATTGGTCTTCCAGCCAGATTGAGTTGTACATTTTTTTGATGTCACCCAGCGCAGCATGTGCTCCACTTCTGAATCGGAGAAGCACAGCTCAAATCTGGTTGAGGACGTCAGGGCCTTTCATCAGCAGGTCATTCATGCTGACGCCTCTGCACTTTTGACTGCTGTTCCAGACAATTCTCACTGGAGTTGTGACTGAGTGTGGGTTAGGGGCAATGAGATGACTGAGATACCAAACTGGTCCATCCCACTTGGTGATGGTGTCTTTGGGTAGTTTGATGGCTGCTTGTCGATCAATCATGTCATGCACTTGTGCAGCATATGCCACCTTCCACTCAGGTGTTTTGGCAAGTTGCTTTTCCGTTCTCAGGAATGTGGCTTCAACTGTTTTTCTATTATTTGGTAGTGATACACACACACACACACACACACACACACAACACACACACACACACACACACACACACACACACACACACACACACACACACACACACACACACACACACACACACACACACACATATATAAACACAGGGTTTCATATCATTTGTCAAGGTTTTGACCTGTAAGTAGGTAATTGAACTCCTCCACTTGGGGCAGGGTCTCCTCCCCAACCTGGAGATGGCACTCCACCCTTTTCCGGGCGAGAACCATGGACTCGGACTTGCAGGTGCTGATTCTCATCCCAGTCGCTTCACACTCGGCTGCGAACCGATCCAGTGAGAGCTGAAGATCCTGGCCAAGACAAGCCATCAGGACCACATCATCTGCAAAAAGCAGAGACCTAATCCTGCAGCCACCAAACCGGATCCCCTCAACGCCTTGACTGTGCCTAGAAATTCTGTCCATAAAAGTTATGAACAGAATCGGTGACAAAGGGCAGCCCAACCCTCACTGGAAGCGTGTCCGACTTACTGCCGGCAATGCGGACCAAGCTCTGACACTGATCGTACAGGGAGCGGACCGCCACAATCACACAGTCCGATACCACATACTCTCTGAGCACTCCCCACAGGACTTCCCGAGGGACACGGTCGAATGCCTTCTCCAAGTCCACAAAGCACATGTAGACCGGTTGGGCGAACTCCCATATACCCTCAAGGACCATCCCGAGAGTATGGAGCTGGTCCCCAGTTCCACGAACGGGACGAAAACCACACTGTTCCTCCTGAATCCGAGGTTCGACCATCCGGCGTAGCCTCCGCTCCAGTACACCTGAATAAACCTTACCGGGAAGGCTGAGGAGTGTGATCCCACGATAGTTGGAACACACCCTCCGGTTCCCCTTCTTAAAGAGAGGAACCACCACCCCGGTCTGCCAATCCAGAGGTACCTCCCCCAATGTCCACGCGATGCTGCAGAGTCGTGTCAACCAAGACAGCCCCACAGCATCCAGATCCTTAAGGAACTCCGGGCGGGCCTCATCCACCCCCGGGGCCTTGCCACCGAGGAGTTTTTAAACTACCTCAGCAACCTCAGCCCCAGAAAAAGGAGAGCCCACCACAGATTCCCCAGGCACTGCTTCCTCATAGAAAGACGTGGTGGAGGGATTGAGGAGTTCTTCGAAGTATTCCCTCCACCGATCCACAACATCCGCAGTCGAGGTCAGTAGAACACCATCCGCACCATACACGGTGTTGACAGTGCACTGCTTCCCCTTCCTGAGGCGGCGGTTGGTGGTCCAGAATCGCTTCGAAGCCGTCCGGAAGTCGTTTTCCATGGCTTCCTCGAACTCCTCCCATGTCCGAGTTTTTGCCTCCACGACCGCTGAAGCCGCAAACCGCTTGGCCAGTCGGTACCTGTCCGCTGCCTACGGAGTCCTATGAGCCAAAAGAACCCGATAGGACTCCTTCTTCAGCTTGACGGCCTCCTTTACCGCCGGTGTCCACCAACGGGTTCTAGGATTACCGCCACGACAGGCACCAACTACCTTGCGGCCACAGCTCCAATCAGCCGCCTCGACAATAGAGGTGCGGAACATGGTCCACTCGGACTCAATGTCCAGCACCTCCCTCGTGACATGTTCAAAGTTCTTCTGGAGGTGGGAATTGAAACTCTCTCTGACAGGAGACTCTGCCAGAGGTTCCCAGCAAACCCTCACAATGCGTTTGGGCCTGCCAGGTCTATCCGGCATCCTCCCCCACCATCGCAGCCAACTAACCATCAGGTGGCGATCGGGAGAAAGCTCTGCCCCTCTCTTCACCCGAGTGTCCAAAACATGAGGCCGCAAATGCGATGACACAACTACAAAGTCGATCAAGGAACTGCGGCCTAGGGTGTCCTGGTGCCAAGTGCACATATGGACACCCTTATGTTTGAACATGGTGTTTGTTATGGACAATCTGTGACGAACACAAAAGTCCAATAACAAAACACCACTCGGGTTCAGATCCAGACGGCCATTCTTCCCAATCACGCCTCTCCAGGTTTCAATGTCGCTGCCAACATGAGCATTGAAGTCCCCCAGAAGGACAAGGGAATCATCCGGGGGAGCATTTCCAGTACTCCTTCGAGTGTTTCCAAAAAGGGTGTGTACTATGAACTGCTGTTTGGTGCGTAAGCACAAACAACAGTCAGGACGCGCCCCCCACCCGAAGGCGGAGGGAGGCTACCCTCTCGTCCACTGGGTTGAACTCCAACGTGCAGGCTTTGAGCCGGGGGGCAACAAGAATTGCTACCCCAGCTCGTCGCCTCTCACTGCGTGCAACGCCAGTGTGAAAGAGAGTCCAGCCCCTCTCGTGAGAACTGATTCTAGAGCCCTTGCTGTGCATCGAGGTGAGTCCGACTATATCCAGCCGGAACTTCTCTACCTCGAGCTCAGGCTCCTTCCCCCCCAGCGAGGTGACATTCCACGTCCCAAGAGCTAGCTTATGTAGCCGAGGATCAGACCGCCAAGTGCCCTGCCTACGGCTGCCGCCCAGCTCACAATGCACCCGACCTCTATGGCCCCTCCCATGAGTGGTGAGCCCATTGGAGGGGTGACCCACGTCGCCTTTTCGGGCTGTGCCCGGCCGGGGCATCGCCATCGTGCCCCAACTCCGGGCCTGGCTCCAGAGGGGGGCCCCGGTGACCCGCGTCCGGGCGAGGGAAATCTGAGTCTTGGTTGGTTTATTTCCATAGAAGTCTTCGAGCTGCTCTTTGTCTGATCCCTCACCTAGGACCTGTTTGTCTTGGGAGACCCTACCAGGGGGCATGGAAGCCCCCGGACAACATAGCTCCCAGGATCATTGGGACACGCAAACTCCTCTACCACGATAAGGTGGCAGCTCAGAGAGGAGGCTATCTATCACCCTTTAAAAAAAAAAAGCAGGAATTTTTTAAAAGGCTATCTATCACCCTTTAAAAAATTCCTGCTTTTCCCAAAATTCCCAAATTACCGGGAAATTCCCATTGGAATGAATAGGACATTTTTCCAAGTTGCACAATTCCCACATTTCTCAAGCACTTCAATTAGTTCTAACACCAACATATTCAGGTCATGAATTTTATTACATGGCGCCATTGTGGATGTATGCTAGCGGTTCCCCTGTTAGTATGCTAATGTTAGCATGCAAAAGTTTTATGCTAGCATTTGATCTAATTTCCTACTTTTTAACCTAATAGTTATGGATGCAGTTACTTGGTGCCATCTTAAAAATATGCTAGCCTTTTACCTCTTAGCATGCCAATATTAGTGTTCTAATATTAGCACGCCAAACGTTTTTAACGTTTTAAGCCTAATAATCATGGATCTTGTTACTTGGTGCCACCCTAGAACATACTTGCCAACCTTGAGACCTCCAATATCGGGAGGTGGGGGGGAGGGGGCGTGGTCAGGGGGGGCGTGTTTGGGGCGGGGCGTGGTCGGGGCGTGGCCAAGGGCGTGGTTAAGAGGAGAGTATATTTACAGCTAGAATTCACCAAATCAAGTATTTCACATATATATATATATATATATATATATATATATATATATATATATATATATATATATATATATATATATATATATATATATATATATATATATATATATATATGTATGAAATACTTGACTTTCAGTGAATTCTAGCTATATGTATATTTTATTTTTATTTTATTATACATATAAATAAAAGACATACTTGAATTTCAGTATTCTGCAGGCTATCCGGTAGGTGGCAGTATTGTCCTGTTTAAGAGTGTCACAACATTGCTGTTTATGGCAGACGAACTGCTTTACAGTAGACTAAACGTGACTGCTGTTGTTGTGTGTTGTTACCGCGCTGGGAGGACGTTAATGAAACTGCCTGACAATAAACCCACATAAGAAACCAAGAACTCTCTCTGCTTGTTGTGCACTCTACTCTCTAAAAGCTGTAGATGTTATGACGTCATTGGGCAGGCAAGCTGCTGGGAACGCGGACGTGAGAACGGCTGTCCCCACTCAGGTCCGCATTGAGCTGGAGGGGGCGTGGCCTCCAGCTCCGGCTGAATACCGGGAGTTTGTTGGGAGAAGGGAGGTTGTCGGGAGAGGCGCTGATTCTCCCGCTAAAAACGGGAGGGTTGGCAAGTATGCCCTAGAAGTATGCTATCTATTCCCATTATCATGCTAACAGTTAATGCAAGCATTTGATCTAATTTTGTACATTTTAATCCAATAGTCATGGATTCCGTTACTTGGCGCCATCTTGAAAGTATGCTAGCCTTTCACCTGTTAGCATGCTAATGTTAGCAAGCTAATGTTTTATGCCAGCATTTTAGCTCATTTTGTACAAATTAAACCTAATAATCATGGATTTTGTTACTTGGTGCCATCTTATAAGTATGATAGCTGTTCCCTGTTACCATGCTAATATTAACATGCTAACATTTTATGCTAGCATTTGGGCTAATTTCATACTTTTTAACCTAATAACCATGGATTCGGTTGCTTGGCGTCATCCCAAAAGTATGCTAGCTGTTTCACTGTTACCATGCTAACATTAGCATGCTGACATTTTAGGATAGCATTTTAGCTAATTTCATACATTTTGACCTAATAACCACGGATTCCGTTACTGGGTGCCATCATATAAGTATACTAGCTGTTCCCCTCTCACGATGCTAATGTTATAATGCTAACATTTTAGCTATTTCTTTTACCTTTTAAACCTAATAATGATGGCTTTTCTTACTTGGTGCCATTTTAGAACTATGCTGGCTATTCCCATGTTATCATGCTAACAGTTAATTAAGTTAAGTTAAGTTAAAGTACCAATGATTGTCACACACACACGAGGTGTGGCAAAATTATTCTCTGCATTTGACCCATCACCCTTGATCACCCCCTGGGAGGTAAGGGGAGCAGTGAGCAGCAGCGGTGGCCGCGCCCGGGAATCATTTTTGGTGATTTTAACCCCCAATTCCAACCCTTGATGCTGAGTGTCAAGCAGGGAGGTTGTGGGTCCCATTTTTATAGTCTTTGGTATGACTCGGCCGGGGTTTGAACTCAAAACCTACTGATCTCATGCTAGCAATTGATCTAACTTTGTCCTTTTTAACCCAATAGTCATGGATTTTGTTACTTAGCGCCATCTTAAAAGTATGCTAGCCTTTCACCTGTTAGCATGCTAATTTTAGACTGTTAATATTAGCACACTAACATTTTATGCAAGCATTTTAGCTAATTTTGTACGTTTTAAACCTACAAAACATAGATTCCGTGGGGGGGTGGGGGCGTGGTTGGGGTGGGGGCGTGGTTAGGGGGCGTGGTTAAGATGAGAGTATATTTACAGCTAGAATTCACCAACTCAAGTATTTCATATATATATATATATATATATATATATATATATATATATATATATATATATATATATATATATATATATATATATATTTTATTATATATATGAATAAAATAAATACTTGAATTTTAGTGTTCATTTATTTACACATATACACACACACACACAACACTCATCTACTCATTGTTGTACTTGAAAGTACAATGCTTTGTTAAGGGTTGAATTGTCCATCCTCTTTCTATTCTCTGTCACTATTTTTCTAACCATGCTGAACACCCTCTCTGATGATGCATTGCTGTGTGGCACGCACAAAAGTGATTTCATCAAATGCACGAGAGTGTGGAATCTTCCATCTCTCCCTAGCATGGCCCAAAACCGGTCAATCCTTGCTTCCTGGGGAAGATCTTCCCTGGCAAGCAATTGGTACTCCAGTACTTGTACCCGGAGGCTGGTCAGGTCCTATCGCAGCTGCGGCAGACTTTTTTTGGGGGGGGCGTGGCCTCCAGCTCCGGCTGAATACCGGGAGTTTGTCGGGAGAAAATCTCTGTCGGGAGGTTGTCGGGAGAGGCGCTGAATATCGGGATTCTCCCGCTAAAAACGGGAGGGTTGGCAAGTATGATCTGTTCCCTTGTTACCATGCTAATGTTATCATGCTAACATGTTCTGCTAACATTTTAGATCATTTGTACTTTTTAACCTAACAACCATGGATTCCGTTACTTTGTGCCATCTTAAAAATATGCTAGTTGTTTCGCTGTTACCATGCTAATGTTAGCATGCTAATGTTTTATGCTAGCATTTTTACCTACTTTTTAACCTAATAGTGTATTAGTGCATTGTTACTTGCCTCCATCTTAGAAGTATGTTAGCTCTTCATCTGTTAGCATATAATGTTAAAAAAAACTAACATTTTTCTAGCATTTTAGCTAATACTGTACATTAAACTTAATAATCATATATTTTGTTACTTGGCGCCATGTTACAAGAATGCTAGCTGTTTCCCTGTTAGCATAATGAGTTTTTATGCCAGCATTATAGCTAATGTGCTACATTTACAGATACATTTTATAGATTATGTTACTTTGTAATCTCTTGTGGTATGCTAATCCTTCTAACTATACCAATATTTAGCATTCCAAGATTCATACTACATTTCAGTACAGCTTCTGCTCTTCACTTCTTAAACCATTAAACCTTAAACCATTAAACCATTAAACTTTAAACCTTTAATCTATTTCAACTTTCAAACCATTTTTACTTTTCACTAGTATTTCAGTTTAGCGTTAGCTTTTCAACATTCAAACTGTTACGGTTGGGTCTGATTTTTATGCGCTGGTCACTTCCCCAAGATGCAGACGGACCTCCGGAAGCATTGTGCAGGTGAGAAAAATTATTTATTCTCATACATCAGGCAGGAAATACAAATAAAAGAAAAGCCTGCCGATAGCATGGGAAGCTATGGCGAAGCTTAGCACAGGAACAAGAATTAACAAACATATTCAACATACAAGGGAAGCTGAATTTCCCGCTTAGATTTATAGAAATAAATGAATCATTAAATGTATTTTAACAAAACAAAGGGTCAAATTTGCATTGTTTAACTTAAATGAGTAAATGCATTAAAAGTGTGCTAAAACGCGCTTCATTTCGTAAGTATATAAAGAATTAATCTGCTGTTGAGGGAGTTTTCTTTCTGACAGACGCTTCCTGTGAAAATCCCCATCTAAACTCTAGTTTCAGTGCATGGAAGCTAACAGCGAGAAAGTAAGACCTTGATAAACAGACAAAAAAATTCCCATCCAGGCAAGCTCAATTTCTCTTGGGGTCTATGTAGCAGCGCGGTGGCCTTGAAACTCGGTTTATGCATAATGATTGTATAATCTGTTATAAACTGAATACATTTTTAAATAAAAGCAAAATAAGTGAATGAGCAGTCCTGAAATATAAACCACAAACAGACCATTATTTCCGGTTTCATTTCATTGTTGCAATTTGATCTAAAGACTTTTCCAATCCTCTTAGCAACTTAGTCTCGTAAGAAACAACTAGCGACAAATCTAGGATCTATTTCTGGTGTTATTGGCAACTGTTGCAGTTCCCAATGAGCAGCTGGTGCTGCTATGTTTCCCTCCACCATCCCAAAGCACAAAAATGAGCTTCCCCTCCTTGAAAGACCAGCAGCTGCCACTGGTAACAACCTATTTGTAAACCTTGGTTTTGATTAACAATCCAGTTTCATTCATACCAGGCATCCTGTTATTTTCACTTCAACTGCATTAAATCGAGCACTTTGTTAAAATGTCTTAATTAAGTACATTCTCGATCAAGTGTGTGACAGATTAAGTCATTTTCAAACGGTGTCTACACTTCCTTTACGGAGTCTGAAGCTCCCTATGTGCGGATCTCATTGAGTCAAGTGGAATTATTGTCCCCATTTAAAGGAGAATTCCCTTTCAGGTTATCTTAAGCGTGCATACATGCCTCTATTTGGCAGTAATGGGAATTAAGAAAGATATTAACCCCCTGCAATGTCTGATAACAAGATAATAGTCGTGCCATGTTTAGTAGTGTAAAGCTAATGCCACATGGATGGTTAATTAAGGCGAATGAGATAAGAGGCTTTTTTCGGTACAGGTCAGCTTGCAATGGGACAGGAATGTGAGTAATGAGAAAGCGAAAACAAACAGGCACCATAAACACGATCAATCCACACCCCAAACATTGCCATCTTTAAAAGGTGCATGTGAATAATCTCGTGTTGAAACAACGTGGCACCTCATCTCTATGTTAGACGGGAAATGAACGCTGACGTAAACATACTTGCACTGCTGGATATAAATTCTTGCAGAGCAGGCGGACATCATGAAAACGGAAAGCTATACTGCTGTGATAATGAACTGACAAGTCCTGCACTGCTGCCATAAAGCCCAATGGCAATTTATGGGTTCAGCCAGCACCTTGGCCTTCCACAGATAACTGCCACAGCCCGGAAGATCACCATCTAAAAGTCAGCGAAGGCGAGATGCCACAGTTTTGGAGTTTCTATGTGTGACATGAGCTCAGAAGCCCCAGGATTCAGTGCAGCACATATTCCAGTTAGAATCATCATCATTTGTCGACTGTGCTGACCGAAACATTTTGGCATTAAAACGTCTCCCGGACAGACTGTCAGAAAGAAGGCTTGTAAAAAGAATTTATCCATTTCTACATAAATATGATAATGTAATATTGAACATTATGTTAGATGAACTTACAGCCTGAGGACAGTGATTCAATTATTCAGGGGAATGTAATTACAACGTTCACCAGTCAGTATACGATGCATGCAGCAGAGCATTCTTGCCACAAGCAAAGATCATCCATGTCTGTTTTTATTGATATTCTCATTTCTGCTCTGGTCAGGGATTTCAGCTATTCCACACCACCAACCTGCTGAACACAATTAGAGTGGCGTCTCCCGGGAGGAGCGGGCCGGGTAGAGGACTTGGATAACAAGGCTGTACTGAATTAGTAATATGTTATCTTATACACTGGTTGGATGGAAATCCTAATATATATATATATATATATATATATATATATATATATATATATATATATATATACGTATGTATATGTGCATAATATATATATATATATATATATATATATATATATATATATATATATATATATATATATATATATATATATATATATGTGTGTGTGTGTTTGTGTGTGTCAGTGTGCGTGTGGCATTCAATCGATGGCAACTGGACTGTTTGGTTTGTCTTAGAAGACGTTTCGCCTCCCATCCGAGTAGGCTTTATCAGTTCATGCTTAAAGACTTTCAGTATATTGGTCAAATCTAGTCTAGTGGCTGGTGCCAATACCTCAGTAGGCTTCATCAGTACATGCGCAAAGACTTAGATTGGTCAGATCTAGTCTTAGACTCAGATTGGTCAAATCTCGCCTAGCGGCTGATGCCAAAACCCCAAATATTTATACTCCAAAAACCAGGAGGGTGTGCCTGGACAAGTATGGTTTGGCCCCATCATAGTGAGAAAAACAACTGTTGAAATGCAAACAAACAATCCTACTGTCAAAGCCAACGACAGTCGTTGATGTGTAATTTCCCCTCGTTAGCATTGAGGTATTTTGTGGCACAACGATTGCTGTAGATCGACTACGACCAGTTCAAAATAGTCGGAATCACCCACATAAGTATTCCATTCAGTGGTAAACAAATGGCATTCTGGTCTTCTTGTGTGACCAGAATGTTTCTAACTCCTGTTATTCGTTGGAGGCTAAATTGCAGAGTCTTTTCGGAATGGTTGAAAGGACAGTGTTGTATGTGGGAGACAGGTGGTGTTGCAGAACACCTCCTCTGTTCAGGGATGGTTTTTCAACATTGACATAGATGGCTTCCCTTACTCCTCTTTCGCACCATCTGTCCTCCTTGTCCAATATCTGTATATTTCGAGAGAGGAGTAAAAGACTGTTTTCTATGCTGTCTAATATTCAGGTAAATAAAGGAACACTATTCATTGCAGATGGTGTTTGATGCCTTGCTCAAGGGGCACCTCTGCAGTCGTCAGAAGGCAGACTAGTATCTCTCTAACTGGTGACAGCGGTGGTAGTGGTAACACTAAGCATTTTGCACTGAACAGAGTCGATCAACACTGCTTAATGGAAGTGTATCCTTAGTAAAGTGCATTTATTGCAAAGCAGGGTCAAACAATAGACTATCATTACTTCAACAGTGTTTTGCCTCAGTTCATGGACACAATTGTATTTGTGATGTCGCTTTCCTACTAGTTTTTCCTCTAATGCAGATGAAATGATATTACAAGGCCTTCTGTGAAGATGTAATCTTGCATTTAAACCTTCAGAGAGCACTTGGCTTATTCAGAAAGTCATCAGCAAGACTTGGCGGGTTTAAACCTGGCTGACAATCCTCAAGAGCCCCAGTGCTGCTGCTACAAGCAGGCATGTTTTAAAAGCAATAAAATCACCCTGATAAGCAGCTGAATGTGCGTTTGTGCTCACCTTCTCAGAAGCTTATACTTTTCTTTCCGGTTTGCTTACAGTGGCCGTGAAGATGAAATACCGGCCTCCAGAAAGCCATTTGGCACCTAATTGAGC
Source organism: Entelurus aequoreus (assembly GCF_033978785.1). Taxonomy (NCBI): domain Eukaryota; kingdom Metazoa; phylum Chordata; class Actinopteri; order Syngnathiformes; family Syngnathidae; genus Entelurus; species Entelurus aequoreus. The sequence continues at coordinate 52,628,694 of NC_084733.1, forward strand.
AATCCTATTACTTTCCCTCTCCTTTCAGACTGCATTGCTTTGCTTTCTAGTGATAGCTGCAAGCTGCTGTGAATGATTGGGTTTCAGTCGTGTGTAAAGTCTGTATTGAGGGAACTTTGTTGTGATAACATGTGTTTGCACCTTCCTGCACACTTTGGACCTCTCCTCACCTGAGCCAGCAAACTGATTTATTCTAGACAGACCAGTTAAGACTCAATCTTAAACCAAACAAACTACATTTTCTCAACATGGACACAAACTATGTATTTTAACATCGCAAGATGGATATATGTTTTCTGGGATGATACGTATCATTAAAGTTATTGACATCCTGGTCACCATGACGTCTAAATATATGAACAAAAAGTCCCTATGACTCAATAAACTTTAATTTCAGTAAATCTTTGAGTTAATATTTTAATCACAGGGATTTTCACTCATACAGTGAGACTCAAGTCCCAATTTTGATGACATTGCACTCTACTTGACAATATCATCAAAGACTTGCAACTTGACTTACTGTAGACTTTGAAATCACTGACTTGGACTTGTCTTCGACTTTAGCATTACAACTTCATAAGACTTGAGAGATTAGTTGAGGATGTTAAGCAAATGTGTCCTCATGTGTATATACTCAACATTTATTTAGAAGACAAGGTTGATAAAACTATGAATACTGCATCTTGCTCACATGACAGATTAGCTTTGCAGCATAATCTCCAGGACATGTCTCAACAACTGTGAATTACTGTGCAAGACTACTGCCATTGTGCACTCTCTCTAATACATAAGTTTTTTGTCATCACATTTGACATTAACCGTACACACACCATTAAAAAAACAGGCAAGGAATTGATTTCACAAAATTAGAACGCATCATACAAAACAAAAGTACAGTAAAAAAATTAACTACTGCTATACTGTGGGGGGAATAATAAACAATAACTAACAATAAACACATCATAATATAAAATGTTTTACTCTACAAATTGCAATTCAAAGGATAATGGGAAATCGTAACGCGACCACCTTAGTTGGGGCAACGGTCAAATTCAATGCAATCCATGTATCATGACAATAAATCCTAATTTGCAAATTACACAGTTTACTCTATCGTTCACATCAAAAGTTATTATTGTAAAAGAAATTTGATTAAAAAAAGAACCAAAAACTATGAAACAATGAAACCTTATTGCTATCTTAAAGGGGAACTGCACTTTTTTTTGCCTATTGTTCTCAATCATTGTGGGAGACAAAAGTTATTGTTTTGCTTTCTAACATGTAAACATCGGCTTGTTTTATTGCTGCATTGGCTGGCAATGCAGCTAATAGGAGCAATCAATTGTAACTCTAAATCACTTTAAAAATACATTCAAGAAAGGTCAACACTACTTCATTTACGTTGGTAACCAACCTGTGGCGACATTGTTATTGTAAGAGCAAACACCGAGGAACTATTTTTCTAATGTACTAACACATCGCTATGATACGGCATTAGCCGTAAAAGCTAACTACGGCAAGAGATGGGCTAGCTTCTACGACAACACCAAATGCGTTTGAGTTTGTAATGCACAACACAGCGATAGGACAATAATTTGTACTGAGTGAAAAACATGAACAATCATATTACAGTATCTGTAAAGTAATAGCCCACATGTCATGCTTTGATTGTACACAGCTGAGCTAGCAGAGAGCGTATGCAGTGTAGCTGTAATAACACGCCTGCCGTCCTGCGTGTATTATGGGTGACATACAGTTACTCACTCGATGGACAGTTGTCTAATCCAGCTGGCCGGGGGACGTTACCTGTTGATTTTTGGTGAGGAATCCATTTATGTCGAAATAGCTTGTCTCCAAGTTCCACATTTATAGCGTTGTTGCTTTCACCTCACTCTCTCGGCTTCTGTCTGCTCCAACGTCTCACACTCTTGGTGCTTGCTGAACTATAAGCAGTCATTCATCCTCTGTATATTTAGCTTTAAACGTATAAGGTTGTGAATCCTTATTAGTCCAAAAATAGTCATCTTCGTTGTTCGTTACCAAGTCTGCCATGACTAGAACACACGCATGTTTGATTCCGGAAGTAGGAACAAACATTTGTTGCCAGAAGTGAGACGTGCGCTCCTACAGAAGCAGAAATCAATCATGATTAAAATGATGAAAATATTGTACACATTACATATTGTTATAAACGTGTCTGTTACTACATTATATATAGACTTGCAGTGTGTATATAAAACGTTGATGGAAGGTTTTCAAGTGATTTTAGAAAGCTTTGAAGGCGACAAAGGTGACTCCCATTAGCCGCATCTTTCAAGCAGTTTTTATCATCTTTTAAAATCCTAAACAAAAAAAGAGGCGTGTGTTTTTGTCCCTTGTGAACGATAGGCAACATTCCAAAAATTAAAGTGCTTAGCTGTAGTGTCGCAGAAGTTCTTCCTGTTTTGAATAAGTGTTATTTACATGTGCAATGGTGCATAATTGCTTAAGTTATGTGTTTATTAGTAACATACAGAATACAGTGTTCTTTGTCACCCTGTATAGAAATAGTCCTTATGTGTGAATATTTTACTTACCGGTTTTGCATCCTATTAAAATGGTAAACCGTCAGTGAGGACAGTCATGCGTGTAACGACTCTTATGTCTGTGTCTATTAGGATAAAGCAAGAGCAATAAGAATTGTCACTTAAATCTATATCACTCCGGAATAATTATAATTAAGAATGTCACATAATTAAAATGCATTAGACATATAGTGTATGTTAATGTAGTGGCGGGCCATGCGTTTCACACCTAGGCCTTCGGTGATGTTCTACTTAGTCTGACTTTAATAAGTACCTCTCATAATACCATATGTATGCCACCACATGACTATGGCTGGAGAAATACTATACAGAAACACACTTGCCCACTACTGGGCATTGAACCACCTCAAAAGTGTAGAAAACGGGCTATTTTCCGGCGCGTTGTAAAAACATAATCCATCTGTAAAAATATAGGAAATGTTTGAACTCACAATGTGCAGTAACCATCAGAGTTGCCACTCCTGGTACGTTGATTCAATTGAAAGCGGCGGACAAACCATTTCAACGGTCGGCCGACCTTGTCTCACAAGATCTAGCTTCTCTTTGAATGTCCTTCTTAAAAATGGCCTTGCAATTATATATCTGTAACCTAATCAGTGTTTTGCTCTCCTTCAGCCATTGTAAGTTAAGAAAGCAAGTGGATATCAGATTTCTCTGCTAGCCAAGTGTGGCTCGTTACAAGTGTGCATAGAACTTCCCGTGTTCACAACTCACAACTTGTGATTGGATACTCACTTGTCCCAAGTGAGTATCCAATCACAGGAGGCGTTAATGTCACATTCGATGGTTCAACGTGTGGCAACCTAGGGAGGCCTACTGTTAACAACTCGTGATCTGATTAGCGATCGCAATTGTCTATCAACTGTATGTGCCCCGTTAACCTAAAGTGCGCAGACCGCCACGTCGTTGATTCAGAACGCCTCAGCAAGTTTCAGACAGCGCTGGCAACAAGTTAGCTGAATTCTGATCGGATAAAAGCTCAAACGTAAAAACAACAACACTAGGGCTCAACATGACATGAAGAGAATATGATGAATATGTTTATATATTTAGGGAAAGTAAATAAAAAATACCACATCTGCGGTCCTCTCCAAGGTTTCTCATTGTATCCCATTGGGTTGAGTTTTTTCTTGCCCTGATGTGGGATGTCGTTTTGGCTTGTGCAGCCCTTTGAGACACTCATGATTTAGGGCAATATAAATAAACTTTGATTGATTGAGTGATTGAAAGTCACACACGTTTCTCTATTCGCCTTCTCACATCACTGGCATCAAAACACACCTTTCTTAAATGTGTTTCACTTCCTTCTGTGTCTTGACTACAAACTGGACATTCAAGCATTACCCTGCTCACTGGGTCTTTTAATGTATAAATTACACACTACACAGACACATACATTGGTAGCTGGGAACACTCAATATGGCCTCCGGTCTGTCACTCAATTACGTCCATGTGCAACAAAATGCACCCACATCTAACATGATAATGTGTTGTATTAATGTATATGATATATATACACACGTTCTGCACATGAATGCCATCCATAAATATTATTTCCAGCTGAGAGTAATATTAATTAGTAGAAACATAGCGATGGATCTGTGTGGTCTTTACAAGATGATGACTTAACAACTGCACTGCACCTTGCAAAGCACACATAGTTGACTTGTTTAAGTCTTAAAAAGCAGGCATTGATAAAAGACTTCCCTGCTGTGAGATGTTACATGATGTTGGTGGTGTACAACCTCTTTTGCTGAAAAAATGGTAATAGAAATGCATTTTTATTTTTCATTTTTACTTACACCAATTACAAAATGTATCAAAAAGAGTACCGATGAATACCGGCATCGATAAGGAATATCGATATTGGTCTCGGTATTGATAAAATCCTAACAATAATCATCCCTAGTAATGACTTAACAAAGTCAATGATTTGGAAGGATTTAAATACCAAGTCGACTTGACTTGCCCCCTCTTGTCATGAGACATGATTTGGATTTAGAATTAAAGACTGTCTATCTGGGTTGGCCCTGCTAAAAGGTGGCAACTTGTCCGATTGATTGTACAGATATGGTGATGTTTCTGCTGTGCAAGTATGCCTGACGCGCCTCCTACAGCGCCTTGGGTCAGCTGCAGGGTCATCAGCCAGGGACCACCGCTCATTGGAGTTTCGCTCTCTTGAACCCCGAAACGCCTCCTGGTGGCGGAGCGGTGGCAGGGACGTCTCCCTGCCACCCCCTGCAGCCGACCCATCTTATTGCCTCAACCCCCAGTACTTATCCCTCCTCCTCAGCGACAACCAGAAGCTTCCCTTTTCTGCTTCCTCAGCAAGGGCCTTGGTTTCCCTTTGGAGCTTAGCCCCAGTCATTCCCACAGCTCGACGAAGCTCCGACAGCCTACTTCCACAGGGTAGATGGTAGTGGACCAGCAATCCACAGCACTTAGCACTCAGCAGCCAGATTTGCATACTTGGCTGCTTTGCGCTCGTAGGCTGCCTGGATTCCCTCCTCCCAGGGGATGGCGAGCTCTATCAGCATGGCAGACTTGGTAGCAGCAGACCACAGCACGATGTCTTGGCGGAGTGAAGTGGTGGTGATCTCACGGGGGCACTGGAGCTGTTTGCCGATCTCGGCCCTCATACTCCAGCTCCTTGCCAGAGAGAGGACACTGCGGGGGCCTCGTCGGCTGGTGTCTCCTTTGCCTTCCCCTGGCCTCACAAACATGACAGGAAGCTGCTTGGCTATGGGCTGGCTGTTGGCCTCTTGTCTACTGCTCTCCAGGACTTCGGCCAGTTTCATCAGGACTTGATCATGCCGCCCTCTGTAGCGACCCTGTGACAGCGCGATCTTGCAGCCTGATAACAAGTGCTGCAGGCTGGCGTTGGGAGCACCGCACAGGGGACAGCTCTCCTCCTGGCCGAACCACTGGTGGAGGTTTCTAGGGCATGGCAAGGTGTCATAGGTTGCCCTGAGTAGGAAGCTGAGTCTGGCTTGTGGCATCTTTCATAGGTCGGCCCAGCTGATGGGTCTGCTGATGGTACCTTCTCAAGTGGTCCATCTTCCTTGGCGACCTTGAGGCACCGCCTTGATGGTATACTGCTCCTGGTGCGCCCTTGAGACCTCTTCCACGACCATGGCTCTGTGTTCCCTCTTTGTGGCCTTGGACCAGAGGCGTGGAGAATCTCCCCAGCCAAGCCCCGCTCTCCCTACTTGCACCCTGCCAACTATCTCCTGGTGTTGGAGCCTGCCAATGGTCTTGGCGACCTCTGGCCCTGCTTGCCACTTCCGGTCTGTTCGGGTGGGTACGCGCACATTTCTCACTGTAGGATCTGAGGATTCTTCCAGTTCAAGAACCAATCTGGCCTTCTCCTGCTTATAGCCCAGGGTGATGGACTGGATCGGCAGATGCAGCGAAGTTGCCCCAAATAAGCCAGTGTCGGAGAAGCAACGCGGTAGGCCCAGCCACTTTCGGATGTAGGAGTTGGCTAGTGTGTCCAACCCGTTGGCTGTTGAGGATGGAATCTCGCACATCTTCAGTGGCCACATAACCCTTTGGTACAGTGTGAAGTTGTAGCACCACAACTTGTACTTTCCGGGGAGCTGGCTCTTGTTGATACTCGCTAAACCTTCTGAGAGTTGTTTCCGTGCTGCCTTGCCTGCGTGCTTGTCCGACAGGTCCGCATTGTACTGCCTCCCTAGGCTTTGGATGGACTGGTTGACCAGTAGAGGGATTTGCTCACCTCCTGCAACAAAGATGGTATTGTCGTTCCTGGTGCCTTTGCACAAGGAGAGGCTTCATGACTTGGAGGGTTTTAGCTTCATCCGTGCTCATGTCACTAGCTCATCCAGCCTCTTCAGACACCTTCTCGTGCATGGGGCTGTTTGCAGTACCACAGTGACATTGTCCATGTAGCTTCGAAGTGGTGGAAGCCTCTGCCCTGTCTGCAGCCTTGTTCCTCCTACGGTTTGACGGGCTCCGCGGAGGATGATTTCGAAAGCTGCGACAAAGAGGACTGGGGAGATGGAACACCCCATGGCGATGCCTACTTCCAGACGCTGCCATCCTGTTGTAAAATTCTGGAGGCTGAAACACATCTGGAAGTCCCTGAAGTAGCTGGTTACCATGTTGATGATGGAAACAGGGATGTGGAAGAACTCCAATGCAAACTGGATGAGGTTGTTAGGGACAGAACCATAAGCGTTGGCAAGGTAAAGCCACACCACGTGGAGGTCGGTCTTTTTACTGCTTGGCCCTCTGGATCTGTCCCCAAATCATTGAAGAATGCTCCACACATCCAAATGTACCCTGCCTGTCATCAGAGTGCAGCTAGGAAAGTTTAGAGAAGGTCAAATGAAGTTCACTTGGAAAGGCTGTAGTGCTTTTTACGTTCATCCTGGCATTTCACACTATAGTCGAATATCCCTAACTTTGTGTGAGTATTGTTTACTATTAGGTCATTTTAAATGTAAATTAGCATTGACATGGTTACTTACAGTATGTATGTTTTACAGTGCTTCAAAGTAAAGGCTCTAAAATGGAACTCAACTGGAGTCTTTATTGAGAACCTGTTACAGTAGCTTAAAACATTTTCACACACTTTGAACCTTTGCACATTTTGTCACTTTATGACAACAAACGTAAATATATTTTATTGGAATTTTTTGCGAAACACAAATCGGCACACAATTGTCAAGTGGAAGGAAATTATACAAACATTTTTTATCTGTGGCGTGCAACATTTTTTAGTAAGGGCGTCAAATTGTTGCGTTAAATGGGGTCAAGAAGCTACAATCATATTTAGCGTGTTATGTTTTTTTAATCGCTTTAATCTAATGTGTCAGAAGTGTTTTTTTAATGTTTTGGCCGAGTTTGAATGATGTCCTATTTTTAGCATAGAATAGAAGTTGCTTTTTTAATAGTGTAGCGTGCATCTATTCATTAAAGCTATGGAGAAATGGTGTCACTTCTAGGTGTGTTGTAGCTGACATTAACCAGACTTTATTGTTTTATAACACATCTGTGCATCAATATAGTGATATGTTACATGGAAAATGATGCGTACATCATATTTAAAATCAGAGCACACTAACATGGAGGAGAATGTTGTTTTATTTTTCCCAGCGTGTCATGAGGTGTACTACTGTACGAAATAAAAACATAACTCATAAGTAATTAAGTTCATATTCTTATGTTGAATAAGGTATAACACTTGAGATAATGTTGCACATTGATGCACATTTACCAGACATATTTCACTGAGTCAGGTAAGCTGATTAAAGCCAAAATGTCCTCCAATCTGTAGGAAAGAAATGTTTTACAAAGTTTAACATGCATATGTGACTATTATAGATATTTATTAAATCTGTTCTCTCGAAATTGTCACTTTCTGCTTTGACACTAGTTTTGGTTTTTGCTCTCTTATTTTTGTCCCCTTCATTTACATCTGTTTGTCCTCCTTTAGAAGCAGACAATCTCTGAGCTGGGCAAAGCTACTGGAGGTGCAGCAGGTGTTCCTCATCAGCACTCCTATTTAATCACTTCTGCTGCTGCAGGAGATTCGTGGACTTATTGTTTGTTAGCTGTGCTTCCTGGCCACTTGCTTTTTCTCGTCTGCTCCTGTCTGCTACTACAGTGTTTCCAGTAGCTTGTCCACCTCATCTACCATAGTTATCTGGTTTGTGTTTTTGTTTTTTTGTACTTTATTTGTTTTGTTTTTTTGCGGTGCAAGTTAGTTTTCTTTTAGTCTTACTTGCACTGTAGTTTTTGTTGAGATACTGAGCTGTGTAATAAACTACACTAATTCTGCCACCACCTGTTTCATCTCTGCATTTTGGGATCCATTTCGACTTGGCCTCAGCCTGCCAAAACCACTGTTGGCAACGTGATTGATGGGTCTGTTTCATTCATATTATAATATCTGAAGCAGAGGATAAGCAACAAGTTCAACATTCAATATTTATTGCTCAGAAAAATGTTGTGTTTTATAATGCGTTAACTTCAGCACTTTGTAGCGACCTGATGTTTTATTTTAGCACATAAACAGACTGCATCTGTTCCAAGCCTGTTAAAACAGTACAACCTTTATAAAACAACTTTTTTGCTTATATATCTATCATTGTAATGATGCAATGAATTCAAATGAAAATATCTCTAGTCAAAGCTTTTTCTCAGAATTTTTAAATTAGATTAAGCGATTAGATTAATTCCCCCTGTTTTTTAATATTGACGTTAATTGAAGTCCATTTCAAAGCTTTTACTTTGAAGCAATGTAAAGTTGAATATACATAAATAAGCATGTCAATTATAGCTTATATAAGATCCAAAACCACTTACCTCATCGTAATTTATTATGAACTGCTACCTTTTCCTACGCTTTGAAGCCGGCAGCTTATAAAACTGTGCAGCTAATTTATAGATTTGTCTCTGCTAACGGCCATAATGTTTTGTGTTCAATAGTTTTCGTTAAACACATGAAGAGACACTGAAATGGTGTGTTATTGTTTGTGCTTAGGTGCCATTTTATGGACGAGATCGCTTAATGCAGGTGTTGCTGGTTGCAAATGTACTTCCTGTTTTAATGCCTTGAACCGGAAGTAAATGGTAAATGGGTTACACTTGTTTAGTGCTTTTCTACCTTCAAGGTACTCAAAGCACTTTGACACTATTTCCACATTCACCCATTCACACACACATTCACACACAGATGGCGGGAGCTGCCATGCAAGGCCATAACCACCACCCATCAGGAGCAAGGGTGAAGTGTCTTGCTCAAGGATGCAACGGACGTGACAAGGTTGGAAGAAGGTGGGGATTGAACCAGGAACCCTCAGGTTGCTGGCACGGCCACTCTCCCAACCGTGCCACGCCGCCCCGTAAAGCTGTCCATTGCGTTTCTGCTTGAAAGGATTCTTCATTCATCACTCCAGGCAACGTTTGTAAGTTTTAAAATTTGACTAAAACAATTCATACTCAATAAACCGTCCCATGTGTGATGTCTATGAGTGTTTGTAATGTATTGAAGCAAGCTTCATTAGCATTTACGTTTACAAATGTTTGTGTTAGTATTATTCACGTAAAATGACATTCTTTTTGTATTGTTTCAGCTTCACAAATTCCTCAGTAAATTCACCAAAACGTCACCGTGGAGTTATTGAGTGTGTTTAGCTGATTGGAGAGACAGCTTCCACAGCTAATGGGTCCATGACGATGACTTTTGTTTTGTTTGATCAGCCGTTTTACTACTGTGTTACAGGCGCCATTTGGAAACAATTATGGTATGTAAACAATAATATATGTAATATGTATTAATAAAATAATATTAATAATATATAAATAATTACACAGATAATAGTTTGTGTAAATAACAAATGTCACAATATATACATGGCTTATAGTCCGGAGCGGCTAATATATGGAAACATAAATGTTTCTTATACAATTTAGTGGGTGCGGCTTATATACTGGTGCACTCTATAATCCAGAAAATACGGTAGACGAAATGCATTCAATCATATACGCTAGCTTGATGCTGATTTACATTGACAATTGTATAGACGTTGTACATAAGCATGGCAAATTCAAACATCCACAAATATGACAATGAAATAACTACTAACATGTACATTCCCCCTATACAGGTGATAAGTTATAAACATTATTTGTTTACATGCAAACACTTTGTAAAGCTCAACTAAGTAAGGATTAGGATGCATGAAAAAATACATATTCAGAAAAAAACTGTGACCTGTGACAAAACTAAACTTTTGCCTTCAAACAGACTTTTGCTTGTGTGTATCGTCTTTGTACTGTAGATCATTTTCACTATCTGCTGCAAAAGTGTCAAGTCTTTGATACATGTGGTTAATAAATCTCTAATACTTTCTTCACTGAATCCAATGGATAATTTCCTTTGAAGATGTAAATGACAAGTGATTAGGCTCAATATTTCTTCCCCGGATTTCCATAATTACATTCTCGGACCTGAATCTTATTTCAATCTTTGGTGGTTTAAGATATGCACAGACATACTCTTGGACACGATTAAATAATCTCCAATCAGTGTCAAAGCAGCAGGCCTGTAATACTGCTGACTAGAAATGGAATCTCATGGGGTAAAATCTTGGTTTTGTTGCATTTGTCAGTTTAGTGAGCACGTTTATGTGGTTCCTGTCTTGCAACATGTCATTTTTTTCTCTCCCAGCTTTTGGCACAGAATTGCCTGATTAGAGCAAATGAAGCATTACTGTGCAGTGTGATGTAGTGGATTGTCCGAAGCTTAAGCAGGCAACAAAAGTAGTTTAGTACAACAAATGTATTTACCCATTATCAGAAGTGCAGGTTGAATGGAGTTGTCCGTGCAAGCAGACACAATGTACTCCGGAGCACACAAGACACACGCAAGCCAAAATCACTCTCGAGTCCCGGCTTCTGCCATTTTTTATATGTCTCTTGTGCGTCACTGTTTTTATCTTGTGCGTCATGATTGTTTTGGTTTGGTTTGTCTGTTCCAAAACAACCTCGTTTCTCTTAGTCATATTTGGAAAATCTAAACATTCTGTAGACAGGTTGGCATAACTCCATATTCACCTTTGTCCCACAACTGGTCCATTCAATGGCACAAAATAGAAGAGAAATGAAAATGAGCAGACATTCTTAATAGACAAGAAATATAGGTCAAAAGGTCAGAAATTCTACGACAGTGACATGCGCATACATTTCAGTTTTAGTTTCATATGTCTTCTTGTGGGCCATGTATTTGTAGATTTATACTCCTTCAGGCCAAAATACATCCACATGACTAATGTTATGTTCACATGTGTGCTCAGCTTTTATCTGTCTCCATGGAGGACCCTTAGCCAAGTCGATGTGCAAAAACTATAAACCAGCTAACCCACCATGTTTGCGCCTCCTTTGTCCTTCTTTTTGGTCATTTCAATAGCAACGCACACCTTACTGCACAATTCATGAAGCTTGATTAGTTGGAATCCATCCTATTTAGACTTGCCATCACATTGCAGGAATTGCAGATTGTTCTGAAATTGAAAACAGGTCTTTGCTCGTTTGCCTGCGTGGATTTAATACAATGCAGAGCCACATGGCGGACGACTGCTTTCAGCTTCAATTTGTTTGAACAATATAAATGATTTTGACTCAGGTCATTTCCTGTGGCTGGTAATGCCTTGATCCATCCAAATATAGCCTGGAAGACCTAATTAGTCACCGGGCTGTTGATGTATTTGTTCTCATTTGAAACGTCACCTCTCCTCTGTTTAAAGCAATAATGCTAATGCTGGGTGTGAAAATATCCCGTTGTCTTCTCTAAAATGCCTCATTTAATTAAATTCAGCCCTCCTCACAGGTGAAGTCAGTGATTTATTGATGACAGAGTTTTCTTTGAATTTTGTAGCAAGAGAGTGCAGTTTCTTTCTTTGTGTTTTGTCTGCAGGTCTGTGCTGCTGAAAGCCCACTCTAGCTGTAGGGAGCCATTAAGATTTGGGTATTATAAGCGCGAGCAGCTCCACGGTTCACAATAACTCTTGAGGCCTGAGGCTACCGCCACACAGAATCGGATCGGTACATGCTCTGTTTTCCTAAAATATGGACATGATGGCTGCTGCAACTAGCGACATTAACTGAGTCACGTGGTTGCCAGCCATCCCTTGAAAACCATTTAGCATTTAGAAACAAAATTATCCATCTTGTATTGTCTAAAAGCGACACACATTTAGTTAGGGTTACTGTCTGAGCCAAAAATTGTACTCACAAACCGTACTTCATACAACTCAAGTAAAAGTAAAAAAAACAACTCAAGTACTGAGTAACTGATAGAGCGGAGTAACTATTTTTTAAAGGTACTTGCACTACAACACAATAGATGCACATCATGTTTTCTTTAGTTGGAATTGAAATTATTAAAAGCTGAAATATGGATATTTCAATTCATACAGATGCCAGCGCATGATATAAATGTTTGTTTTCCTACTTTGAAAGTAAATATTGAAGAGTTCTACTGCCACATCCGACATAATGTCACTTTTTATAATGTGTAAAACGAGTGCGGTCATGTGACTGCCCGGTTCCATTTAATTGGTGAAATGAAATCAAACGTCACAAGCGCGTATGTTGGATTGGTCTTGTGACTGTGCCCTCTGGAAGAAGTCTTTTTGAACAGCGAAAAAAAAAAAGTCTTTGCAAGCAGTTATCAATAGGTTATGAATAAATATAGTTATAATATAAATAACTGTAGCAATCAGCATGAAACTCAATATAGCAGATTACAAGTAGTGTTTCTTATTTACAAAAATGCTCAAGAAAAAGTAAAAACTATGATGTATTAAATGAACTTGGCCAAGCACAATGTATCCAAAAAGTTACTTATATAAATGTAACAGAGTACCGTACTTTCCGCAATATAAAACCTCCAATTTTCTCAAAAGCTGACAGTGCACCTTATAATCCGGTGCGCCTTATATATGGACCAATATTGAGCCACAACAGGTCTCGCAACTACGGTAAGCAGCCGCCGACTTCATTTTCCCCCGTAGAAGAAGAAGCGCGCGGTGCATGCTGGGATATTTGTCTGCACGAGGCGTGCCGTTTCATTTCCATTTGTGTGTTCATGTAAAGACCCCAAAATGGCTCCTATTAAGAGACACGCTGACGACGCAGAGTGTGGTCCGAGCTTTCAGGAAGGCAAGAATTGTCACTTAACTGCTAGACAACAGCAGCGACACTGACTCCATTAATGACGACTTCGACGGATGGATGTCTTATTCGCCCAACTGTTTAATTCGACACTGAAGAAGAATTCGAGGGGTTCGTTGATGAGCAAGAACTTCATAAAGTGAGCTTTACATGTTTATTTTGTGTGTTGTGTTGTGTGACATTAACGTTTGAGCAACGTTGATTTATTGATATATTGTTATTGTTATACAATAGTTCGAGTGTTACTATATTGTGATTGCACTAACGTTTGATTTACCGTTATAGTATCAGACTGGTTTTTTACGTGTTTATTGAATTGAGGAAAAGTTCCCTCCACTATGTGATATAAATGTTGCACTAGATGAATACCTTGCTGTTGTTAAAAGATAAACAAAACACCACGTCACTGACTTTACCTCGGGGAAAATAATAAAACAGCTGTTTATTCATTTTGGGAGTGAACGGAGTTGTCAGAACGCTGGTTTGTAATCTATTAATAAAGTTTGACTGACCTGTCTGACTGTTTTGTTGACATTCCCTTTAGCGCAGCTCCATCTAATGGATGCATAACGTAACCCCAGCGTCTACTATAGCGTCTATTCTATGCGCCTTATAATGCGGTGCACCTTAGAATGCGGTGCGCCTTATATTTGAACACAGTTTTAAAATAGGCCATTCATTGAAGGTGCGCCTTATAATCTGGTGCGCCTTATAGTGCGGAAAATACGGTAAATGTAATGCGTCACTAGCTACCCTTGGTTACCGGGGGTGTCAAAAATAGTCAGTCAAAGACCTTTAATTAAAGTTATAGTCCTTCCCCGCCGGCTCACCGATAAGAGAATATAATAGCAAAACTGAACAATCAAACTGGTAATAACTGGTGGTGTAATGGTACAGACTTTTCTGCCTTTTGAGTGAGAGGGCACGGGTTTGTTAGTAAAACTGAATCTAATGCATCATGTGTCTGTATGGCTGTGGGAAAAGGGGAAAAGACTAAAGATAGTAATGTATTTGATTCTGTAAATTTCGCACTAAACAATTATTTGTAGGACACTATGTTTCCCATGCTCCTGTCATAGTGTTTACTCACATGTCACCCCTGTACTCATCCATGCATTAATTTGTTCTTACAGTTGGATATGTGTGTGTGTATGTGTGTGTTTGTGTTTGGTATCTGTGTCCGTGTGTGCGTATGTGATAATGAGGGATCTGGGTAATCGGGGTATTGTTTTTAACTTAATAAAGCACTTTGCGTTGCATTTCTTTTATGTATGAAAAGTGCTTTATAAATACAGTTTGATTGATTGATTGATGTAGTCCCATGAATATGTATTACTCCAAAATATCTAAATAAATTCATGTTTCAGGCAAACAAATTACAAATCAGATCTCATAAATTTAAAAAAAATAACTTTTTTTTTTTTTAATCACTGCGCCATATTTAATGGATGCAAGCCCAACAGATAAGTGTGGGTGTGCCCTCTGGTTCAACCACAGTTATCATTTTCAGTTTGGTCCAGTTGCTCTTAAAGCATCTCGGGACATTAATTATCTCAACTCCAGCTCTCTGCAGTAATTGCACCAGAAGGAAGCATGTTTATTAATGTGACCATGCAATGCTGGCCTTTCACCTATGGGCATTTTTGTTGAATATTTATTTATGCACCCCCTGTCCCCGAAACCAGCAATCTGCAGGTAGGCTAGAGCAGTGTTTTTCAACCTTTTTTGAGCCAAGGCACATTTTTTAAATTAAGAAAATACGGAGGCACACCACCAGCAGAAAAGGTCAAAAAATGAAACTCCACCAGGTTGTCGTGCCTTATTTTGAGTCTGTTGTTGTTTCCTGTGTGTAGTGCTTTAGTTCCTGTCTTGCGCTGTTATTTTGATGACCCTTCCTTGCTGTTTTGTTGTTTGTTTTTCTGTGGCAGCTTCACGCCTTCCTTTGAGTGCTGTTGCCTGTTCTGCTTTGTGTTAGCAATCGAGACTATTTAAGTTGTGCGTACACTATCCTTCTTTGTGGGGACATTGTTGATTGTCATGTCATGTTCGGATGTACTTTGTGGGCGCCATCTCTGCTCCACACGCTGTAAGTTTTTGCTGTCGTCCAGCATTCTGTTTTTGTTTACCTTGTAGCAAGTTCAGTTTTGCTTTCGTTTTGCATAGCCATCCCTAAGCTTTAGTGCCTTTTCCTTTCCCTTTTGTTCATTTTTGGTTTAATCATTGCATACCATTTTACCTGCACGCCGTCTCCCGCTGTGCTCTGCATATTGGGATCACAAGAAACCATGCCTGCTGCCACCTACTGACATGGAGTATTACATGGTTAACCTGCCGAGCTCTATACAGCACAGACACTCGACAACGGCACATTATTTGCAGATTATAATTATTGATTATTGCAGAAAAATATTTTTTGGGAACAATTAGGTGAAGTTGCAAAATTTCCCACGGCACACCAGACAATATCTCACGGCACACTGGTTGAAAAACACTGGGCTAGAGGACCACACCATGCTTCAGTAAATCAATCAATAATCCCTCCCCCCTAAATTTCAGCATGTCTACTGCTCCATTAATAATGCAATCATTCTATATCAGTGAGTCAGATGTGCTGTACCACATTTTAAAAAAAAAACAACACTTCAGACCATTGCCACATTTCCAAGAGCAGCAAATCCCTTGTGTGTGTCTCAGGAGGTAGAAGAAAACAAACCAGACTTTAAAATACAGTGCTTTTAAGAGCTAAGCACACCTTGAGTCCTCCGCCAGTCTCGTCTGTCCACATGTGGCCTCATGCTGAGAGTGATAATGGCTAGACATGGCCCTCTCAACACCCGTCAGCTGGTGCACATAAAGCCAGTAAAATGGAGGGTAGCAGGGGAGTCAGGCAGGATGTGTGGTTGTATGGACAGTTGTTTGTGGACAGCTGAGCTCCTTGAATGTCCAAGTCCACAATTTGTGGTACATCATCTGACCATGTTCATTGGAAAATAGGGTTTGTGATTGACATCATTCACTTTGAAAGTGCTTTGTTCCACAAACATAAACAAAGAGTTGTTAAAATGTCCTTGTTGATCACACAAATACTTCTAACCCTTGCAAATCACTAGGATCTTTTCCTCTTTGTATGCTTGTCCAGCATATTTTGGACCTTGCTCAACATTTTTAAATGCGCCACAAACTAGCTTTTATTTTATTTTGTCAAGGAGTGCATCAGTATAGGAGCATCTGTATTTTATGGGGTGCCAAATGTAAACGTTTAGTCAAACCTTTCTTACAAATATATGGTATTGCTCCCATTTAGCTCACTTGGTTCACATGTAACTCACTTTTCTCACATTTAGCTCATTTTCATCACATTTAAGTTGAAATTAAATGTTGACTCTAAATATTATACCTAAATGTTAAATCTAAATCTTAAATATATATCTTAAATCAGGGGTCAGCAACCCAAAATGTTGAAAGAGCCATATTGGACCAAAAATAAAAAACAAAAATCTGTCTGGAGCGGCAAAAAATGCAAAGCCTTATATAAGTGTTATAATGAAGGCAACACATAATGTAAATGTCTATATTAGCTATAATAGCCTAAAATCAAAATGACTGTGTTGCAGGCAAATTTTTACAACATTGGAAAACATAAGTAAAACTGAGGCTTTTAGGAGGGAAAGATAACTCTTGGAAAATATTGTCTTAGAATGGCCAAAGGTATAGATGTGTGTGTCCAAGTTAAAGGAAACGGCAGGCTGTCTTTTTGTAATGGATTTATTACAATTTTTGCAAGCTAAGAACGTTTGCTGTGGTCTATAACGACACACAAACAACTATCAGAAATTCAGCCAATATTACATACATATAATGTGTCATGAGACATGCAAATATAACTCAAATACACAGGAAATAAGTAAAGGAAATTAAATTAGCTCAAATATACCTACAAACGAGGCATCATGATGTAGTATGTGCATACAGCTCGCCTAAATAGCATGTTAGCATCGATTAGCTGGCAGTCATGCACTGACCAAATACACCTGATTAGCACTCCAACAAGTCAATAACATCAACAAAGCTCATCTTTGTGAATGCACGCACAGTATAACCTGTTTGGTGGACAAAATGATACAAAGAAGAGGTGGCATAAAACACTTCATTCTCTGGCAGCGTCAGAGAAAGTTGTACATGTAAACAAAGTACAGTGAGTTTAAGGACCGCCAAAATTAATAGGACAAAACGGCGTTCACCAAATACTCTATCAGTAAAGCATGTTGGATTTCTAACAATTATGAAGGTTTGTGTCATGTTTGTCCGTCTACATAAACCATGTTAAAAGAAAAAACATTCTTTTATCCTCATCTTTTTAAGTTTTCATACATTTTTGAAAAAGCTCCAGGGAGCCACTAGGGCGGCTATAGAGCTGCGGGTTGCCGACCCCCGCCTTAAGTCCATCTAAATGTTGAATCCAAACCTAAATGTTAAATCTCAACATAAATGTTAACTCTAAAACTAAATCTTAAATATAAATGTTGAATCTAAACCTAAATGTTGAATGTTAATATAAATGTTACATCTAAATCGTAAGTCTAAATCTAAGTGTTATATCTAAACCTAATGTTAAATCTAAATCTAAATGTTAAATTTAAATATGAATGTTAAATCTAAATCTAAATGAGAAATCTAAACCTAAATGTTACATGTATATCTGAGATTTATATTTTAAATGTAAACCTTGAATATAAATGTGAGCTCTAAATGTTAAATCTAAATGTACAAAAGCCAACACCAGTGAAGTCAGTACGTTGTGTAAATCGTAAATAAAAACAGAATACAATGATTTGCAAATCCTTTTCAACTTATTTTCAATTGAATACACTGCAAAGACAAAATATTTAATGTTTGAACTGAGAAACTTAATTTTTTTTTGCAAATAATCATTAACTTAGAATTTAATGACAGCAACATGTCATGTTCGTGTTTGAAGGATGAGGCTGTTGATAGCAAGTGACTTAACTTTTAATGCTCCATGTTCTCAACAACATACATGTGTCTTTTCATGCATTCTTGTTCTACCACTTTATGTGGTACGGTAAGCAGCATACTAACCAGTACTGACCCCTAGCGGTCATACCAGTAACAACATCTGATCACAACATCCCCCTTTTTCTAAGACAAAATGTATTGACCTAACTAATCACATTAGCTGGGTCAGTTATTTTAACAAATTCTCATTTAGTCTAACTCTGACACATATGTGCAGTATGAACAATTTCAAATTGCATAGGCTATCTCAAATCTAAGCCAATACTATTTATAACACTTTCACAACAATCAATATACATTTTGTTCAACATATTTAACATGCATATTGACTTTTCTTTGTTTACAAGTTCAGTCTATCAGGTCTTTTGATTTCTCTTGTGGACCTTCTTAACTCAGGTTCATTTGGAGTAGGTGTGTTACAGTCAGCGTTACAGTCCATAACAGGTGTGGGTATTACCTGAGATTCACCACAAGTTACACTAAGCTCACCAACAGTCCCTTGAGGAGTCTTTAACAGACTGCGACGATTGCGTCTGAGGATTTGTCCATCATCAGTTCTCACCGTGTACGATCTTGGAGCAACTTCTTGCAGGACTGTTGCTTTTGTACTCCATCCATCAGTATCCTCAATCCTGACTGTGTTGTTGGTAGTCAGTGGAGGAAGACGCTTGGTTGTTTTGTCATAAAATGACTTTTGCATCATCTTCTGTTGTCGTAGCTTATGTTCAATATTTGAGGGATTATTTTGCTTTATTATATTGTTTGAATGACTCGGCAAGGTTGTTCGTAGCTTCCTCTTCATCAGCAGTTCAGCTGGTGATAGTCCGCACTGAAGAGGTGATGCTCTGTAGCTCAATAAAGCCAGATACGGATCCGAGTCACTGTCAGCTGCTTTCTTTAGGAGTTGCTTTAGAATGTGAACTCCTTTTTCCGCTTGCCCGTTTGATTGTGCATAATGTGGGCTTGACGTCACATGCTGGAAATCATATTGCACCGCAAACTTCTGCCATTCTTTGCTGCTGAAGCATGGGCCGTTGTCGCTCACTACAGTGTGTGGAATGCCATGCCTGGCGAATATAGATTTAGCATGTGTTATTACACAAGTTGACGTTAAGCCTGCTAGTAGCGCCATTTCAGGGAAGTTTGAGTAGTAATCTACTACCACTAAATAGTCTTTACCACTGAGATGAAACAAGTCCATTCCTACTTTGTGCCATGGTGCGGTTGGCACCTCAGCAACCACCATAGGCTCTTTGCTCTGCTTGTTCCTGTGTTTCTGGCATGTTTCACATTTATTTATGAGTGTTTCAATGTCTTTATTCAGTCCGGGCCAGAAAACCGACTCTCTCGCCCTCCTTTTGCATTTTTCAATGCCGAGATGGCCTTCATGTATCCTGTGCAAAATGTCCATTCTCAAAGCCTGTGGAATAACAATTCTGCCTTTTTTCAACAGCAGTCCATCCACAGTACTGAGCTCACCTCTGACGTGATAAAATAGTGGACATGAGCCAGCCGGCCATCCCTCATCCATGTTCCTCATGACCTGTTGTAACTCAGCATCCGTTGCTGTAGCCTCAGCGATTTGTCTTGACTTTGTGTCTGACACAGGCAGTGTAGCAGACACCATGTTCACATGACACTGTACGTCCTCATCTGTTGCACTCACACTGTCGCCTGTAGTTGCTCTTTGCATTTTCATCATCAACCGTTGAATCCGCGGTGACATTTCATTCAGATTCTTTTTGATGATGGCAACCAGCGGTCGGTGATCAGTTTCAACTGTGAAGGACGGCAGGCCGTACACATAGCTATGAAACCGCTCCAAACCATATGCCAGTCCCAAACATTCTTTTTCGATCTGAGCGTACCGACATTCCGATTTTGTCATAGCCCGAGATGCATAGGCTACCGGTTTCCAGTGCTCACCCTCAGCCTGGAGTAGAACGGCACCAATACCATCTTTGGAAGCATCGGTTGACACTTTTATCCTCTTTGTGTGGTCATAAAATGACAACACAGGTGCCGTAGTCAGTGTGTTCTTGAGTTTTTGCCACTCATGCTCATGTTTCACTGTCCATTTAAAATCACAGTCCTTGTGCAGAAGCTCTCGTATGCAAGATGTCTTTGCTGTCAAATTGGGAATGAATTTACCTATAAAATTGACCATCCCCATGATGCGTAGCACACCGGTTTTGTCTGTGGGCCTTGGCATGTTCTGTATTGCACATATTTTTTCTTGATCTGGTTGGACACCACGTGCAGACAGCTTGTCTCCAAGGAAAAGGATCTCCTGAACACCAAACTCACATTTACTTTTGTTTAGTTTTAGTCCATACTTTTTTATGCGTTCCATAACTCTGCTTAGTCTCTCATTGTGCTCTTGGGCTGTGGATCCCCATATGATGATGTCATCAATGTATACTCGAACTCCATCCAAGCCCTCGATGATCTGCTCCATCGCTCTGTGAAATATTTCAGGTGCTGACTTTATTCCAAAAGGCAGTCTGAGAAAACAGTGTCTGCCAAAGGGCGTATTAAAGGTACAGTACATTGTGCTGCTTTCACTCAGCTTCAGCTGCCAGAAACCTTGTGAGGCGTCAAGCTTTGTGAAGTAGCTGGCACCTGACATTTCACTGATGATCTCTTCACGTGTAGGTATTTGATAATGTTCACGCTTAATGCTCTCATTTAGATCTTTAGGGTCCATACATATTCTCAACTCACCATTCTTTTTCTTTGTGATGACCATTGAGTTGACCCAGTCTGTAGGCTCATTAACCTTTTTGATCACCCCCAGCATGATCATTCTGTCGAGTTCCTTCTTTAAGCTGTCTTTCAGTGGGGCTGGAACTCTGCGTGCTGCATGCACAACTGGTTGGGCATCTTCTTTCAATTGTATTTTATATGTGAAGGGCAAAACACCAAAACCCTTGAAAACATCTGAAAAGTTCTGAACAATTGTTTCCATAGAGTCATTTTTTGGGATAATGCTATACACTCTTTTCACAAGTGCCAGTTCTTCACAGGCTCTGTCACCCAGAAGTGATTCACGTCCCTCATTCACAACAAAGAAGCATAGGTGGTGCACTTTTCCTTTAACTGTGACACTCAGCCTGCATGTGCCCAAACATTTAATTGGTTGTCCATTGTAGTCTTTAAGTCCAGATTCTTTTCTTTTTATTTGTGGCTTGTTTTTCATTGCCTTTACATCACACATGCTTATTAGATTTGCTTTTGCACCCGTGTCCAATCTCATGGTGACTACAGTCCCATTTATCATTAGAGGAGCTATCCATTTATCTTCTCCAGTGACGTCATTTACATTGTCTGGTTTACTTATTTGTTCACTTTCCAAATTTACCATGCCAACAAAGAACGTGTCACTGAGATCAGGCTCATCTACTATGTTTACAGTTTTTCCTTTCTTCCCCTCTTTCCATTTGGAGAAGCACTGTTTAGCAAAATGATTCTTGCCTTGGCAACTTGAGCATTGCTTACCAAACGCTGGACATTGTCGGGGCTTGTGCTTTGTGCCGCAGCGCTTGCAGCTTATCATCTCGTCCTCCGACTGCCGTGCAGGCCGGGTCTGTGTGCGCTGTCTCCGCTGGTACGACACTGCTCCTACCGCTGCCGCGTTGTCGCTCTGCGCCGAGGCGACTGCAGACATCTCGCTGAACGTCCTCACGTGCTTTTGGGACAGCTCACTCGCCTGGCAGATCTTAATGGCTCCCGCCAGCGTCAACTCCATCTCTCGTAGTAGCCTCTCTCTGACCTTTTTATCCTCCACGCCGAAGACTATCTGGTCCCGGATCATGGAGTCCTTCAGCGTCGCGAAGTTGCAGGACTGCGCCTTTAGCCGCAAGTCCGTCAGGAAGCTATCAAATGGCTCATGCTGCCGCTGCGTACGAGACCGAAACACGTACCTTTCGTACGTCTCGTTCTTCTTCGGAGAACAGTGAGCGTCAAATTTGCTAAGCACTACATCCAACTTTCCATTATCGTCAGGAGTGTCAAACACAAACGTGTTAAATACTTCTATGGCCTGTGGCCCTGCTATTGTTAGCAGCAGCGCTACCTTTCTCGCCTCCGGCTTTGTCTCGTGTCCCATAGCCGCAATGTACAGGTGAAACTGCTGTTTGAAGGTGCGCCAGTTCTCGTCGACATTCCCCGTTAGTTTCAAACTCTCCGGTGATTTTAAATCCATGTCGTCAAGTCGAGTTTACTCCTGGTACCATGTCATGTTCGTGTTTGAAGGATGAGGCTGTTGATAGCAAGTGACTTAACTTTTAATGCTCCATGTTCTCAACAACATACATGTGTCTTTTCATGCATTCTTGTTCTACCACTTTATGTGGTACGGTAAGCAGCATACTAACCAGTACTGACCCCTAGCGGTCATACCAGTAACAACATCTGATCACAACACAACACATTGCAAAAAAAACTGAACTGGAACTGAGGAGACCAATTTTTGAAGCTTTTCAGGTGGAATTCTTTACCATTCGTGTTTGATGTACAGCTTAAGTTGTTCAACAGTCCGGGTCTCCGTTGTCGTATTTGACGCTTCATAATACGCCACACATTTTCAATGGGAGACAGATCTGGACTACATGGATGCCAGTCTAGTACTCGGACTCTTTTACTACGAAGCCATGCTGTCTAACTGTGTAACACGTTCAGAATGTGGCTTGGCATTGTCTTGCTGAAATAAGCAGGGGCCATCCATCCATCCATTTTCTACCGCTTATTCCCTTCGGGGTCGCGGGGGGGCGCTGGAGCCTATCTCAGCTACAATCGGGCGGAAGGCGGGGTACACCCTGGACAAGTCGCCACCTCATCACAGGGCCAACACAGATAGACAGACAACATTCACACTCACATTAACACACTAGGGCCAATTTGTGTTGCCAATCAACCTATCCCCAGGTGCATGTCTTTGGAAGTGGGAGGAAGCCGGAGTACCCGGAGGGAACCCACGCAGTCACGGGGAGGACATGCAAACTCCACACAGAAAGATCCCGAGCCCGGGATTGAACCCAAGACTACTCAGACCTTCGTATGGCGTCCATGAAAAAGACGTTGCTTGGATGGCAACATATGTTGCTCTAAAACCTGTATGTACCTTTCAGCATTAATGGTGCCTTCACAGATGTGTAAGTTACCCATGCCTTGGGCACTGATAAATGAATATTATATTAATATTGTATGTATGAATATGATATAAATACATATATAAATACATATTACATGTATATAAAACATTAACAGAGGTGTTCAGATATTTTTAAGTTTTTTTTTTAGGCAGAATAGAGTGGTTCTCTTAGGCTCTATTGTAAGTGGATTTTTGATCGCATTTATTTAATATTTAGAATACATTTTAAAAAAGGCATCCGTCGTCATGTCTTTCATAATGATTGTGAACGAAAATTTAAAAAAAAGTCCACTTCCCCTTAAACAAATTTCATCTGAACATTAATAAAAAAATTAATAAAAGTCAACATATTTAATCAATCAATCAATCAATCAATGTTTATTTATATAGCCCTAAATCACAAGTGTCTCAAAGGGCTGTACAAGCCACAACGACATCCTCCGTACAGAGCCCACATACGGGCAAGGAAAACTCACCCCAGTGGGACGTCAATGTGAATGACTATGAGAAACCTTGGAGAGGACCGCATATGTGGGTAACCCCCCCCCCCCCCCCCCCCCCCCCCCCCTCTAGGGGAGACCGAAAGCAATGGATGTCGAGTGGGTCTGACATAATATTGTGAAAGTCCAACACATCAGCGAGAGTCCAGTCCATAGTGGGGCAAGCAGGAACCATCCCGAGTGGAGACGGGTCAGCAGCGTAGAGATGTCCCCATCTGATGAACAGGCTAGCGGTCCACCCCGGGTTTGGAGCAGAGTAGAAAAGAAAAGAAAAGAAACGTAAACATATTTTCCTGACTGTGGAACAGAGTCAAACAAAATGAAATTCCTCCCCAACTCCTACATTTTAAGTTCTTATATAAGTAATGGAAATGTAACTAGTCTACATATGGAACCAAATGACCCCAATAAGGGTCCATTACTATTAACTGTCATTTAGCAGGGGACACCCTACAACTCTCTCTGGGGTCCCCACACCCCACTGTATGTATTTATTTCAGTGTGCCTTTTCTTTGGCCCACCCCTATAATGTTATTCATGTTCTCCACCTAAAGTAAATAAAAACAGCATCTATTTTTAGATTGACATAAAAACAATGACTTGTGTGTTGTTTGGGAACAGTTGATAATAGTTATGTGCAGTAAAACTTTGAACTCAACGAAACGTAATGCATGTTCTTAAATGTGTATTCCACATCCTCCATGTCGAAAGCAGTTTTGATTCTGGCTTACAAGGTAAACAACTAAAATGAATGTTTGTTGTATCCAGACAAATACATTTGTCCAAAATGTGGCCAAGTAGACGCATTGTGGGTTTCCTGAATGTTGTCTACATCAGTGGTCCCCAACCTTTTTGTAACTGCGGACCGGTTGGGTTTTTTTTTTTTTTGTCATAAAAAATTACAATCGAGTGTGCTTACGGACTGTATACCTGTAGACTGTATTGATCTATATTGATATATAATGTAGGAACCAGAAATATTAACAGAATGATTTAATTTAAAAAAAAAAAAAATGTATATATATATTTGTTTATTTCTTGTGCGGGCCGGTACCAATCGATCCATGGACCGGTACTTGGCCGCGGCCCAGTGGTTGGGGACCGATGGTCTACATCGCTAAAAGAAAACTCTAAGAAAGAGAATCCCTCTGCCATCTTCGACTCTCTCGTCGTCATTTGGGATGTGCATGTGTGTTGTGATTTCCCTTCCTGGTTCGATGACCCGCCCTATCTTGCCTCTGATTGGCCTGCCCGTAATGCTTTGCCCTAACCAATCGTGACTCATCATAGTAAATCAACCAATCTAGATGGATTTTCTTATACGTAAACCAACCAATCATCATGGATTTTTCCTGTATATTTTTGTCCCCTGCCCGTGGAGTTGCACTAATCCATTTCTCTCTTTTTTTCTCTTTTTCCTCCCTCTTCTTTTGTAGCTTTTTAGCTAAGCTTTGTATTTTTGTAGCTACATGGTTCTAAAAATAGCTAAGCTACGGAAATGTAGCTTAGCTACTTGTAATGAGCTACTGCCCAATACTGGTTGTTTTAACGGGGAAAGACGCATGCCTATTGTGTTCATGTTAGCATTAAATCTGCACAAGTGTATACAAGTTTAGATGTCAATCTCGTGTTTTTGATCATTATAATTTAAAAGGGTAATTCTAATTGTCGGCAGTTTTGCCGCGGTCATCATTAGTACAGTTTATCGTTACATCCCTACAATATAGTCTTTCAGTAAAAAAAATCCAAACACCATGTCCTACAAAAACAGTAGTTCTGATTGGACCCCCTTCATGATTGAACTGCGCCCCTCTCCTGCATGCTACTGTGATTGGATTCCTAAGTTGTCGAAATTCAATATGATTGGACTTCGTCTCTGTCAACATTTTCGTCTCGTTTTTATTTGTTGACTAAATTGTCATTTAGGTCATTGTATTTGTCATAGTCACCATTTGTTGTGATTTGTTTTTGTCTTATTTTACTATGGGGAAAATAGGTGGTTGACAATAACTAAGACTGAAATTTTTTGTCAACAAA
Source organism: Entelurus aequoreus (assembly GCF_033978785.1). Classification (NCBI taxonomy): domain Eukaryota; kingdom Metazoa; phylum Chordata; class Actinopteri; order Syngnathiformes; family Syngnathidae; genus Entelurus; species Entelurus aequoreus. The sequence continues at coordinate 52,654,709 of NC_084733.1, forward strand.
ATAAACACTGCATTACACATGGGATGGTTTAGTAAGTAATAATTGTTAAATTGCACAACTTGCAAACATTGCTTGGAGCAGGGGTCGGCAACCCAAAATGTTGAAAGAGCCATATTGGACCATCCATCCATCCATTTTCTACCGTTTGTCCCTTTCGGGGTCGCGGGGGGTGCTGGAGCCTATCTCAGCTGCATTCGGGCGGTAGGCGGGCTACACCCTGGACAAGTCATAAATTGTTTGATTTCTTTACTTCGGTATCATTATTTTCAAAATGTGCATCATAATTAAATAACTTGCCCAACATTTGAGACACTTTTTAAACAGGTTCGTGTTATGGTTTGAGTGACAGGAAGAACATCCATGACCTGCTCTGGGAAAATGTATCACCTTTTGGTTTGCATGTGGTCTGGACCCTGAATATAAGAACACTAGTCTTTTTCATACATTGAAGAACAAAAATACTCTTCTATTCCGATTAATGCAATAATCTTGGTCAGTTTCTAACTTAAATGATCTTAAGGCTGTTCTAAATCTAAGCTTTCAGTTTATTTTAGGAGCAAGGAGGAGAACTTTACTACTACTTTAACGTGTGCAAAATATCTCAAGCTCTTGATTACATTGACTGTCACATACAGCGGCAGAGCAAACTTTAACTATAAAACATAAACATGCCCTGATTTAATTTTCTTTTGTCTCCCTTGACTCGGTTTACCATGACTCACATCTGTTCTGAGTAATTGCAGGAGAATGTTTGTTTGCCAACTGTTTAATCTCTTCTCTTTCTCTTTCCCTGCAAGCTTGTGATGTGCAATTCCGAAGGGAGGCCAAGCTGGTTAAGGATCAGTAGCAGGGGACTTTCTTTCCTCAGGTTGCCAGAATACAGCCGTTTCATCTCTGCACACTGAAGCATCACGGGTTAGCATGGCAAGCAGATCAAAAGCGAGGCTACAGCTAAGGTGACAATGACGGAGACTAGCTCGTATCAACATCGACAGCCAAACGTCGGCTAAGTTACAATGAGGGATAGTATGTCTTAACTCTCTGAGACAGGAGGCTGCCATGTCAGATAATTGATCATCGCTTTGGTTTTGACTAGAAAGACAGACGAAGATATTCTTAAAAAGGGGAGCTTTATGTATATATACAGAGGGCATGGCAAAATACCAAGAAAGGGCCAAATTTCATGAAGGGATGAGGGAAATTCCACCAGATGTAAGAGGATTAATTACTCCTAATCAAAGACTGTGCCAACCTGCTGACAGCGTCTGCACACACAAAGTCATTAATGACACACACGTCCATCGATCTAGAAATGCCAGTACGTACCCTTGAGTCTTTGTGAGGATTTTGTTTAACACCGTGAAATTAAATCTACATTTTGAGCAAACAAGTGTTGAAAATGTATCTTTTGATTGGGGCGGAATATATGGAAACTATTGATCCAGTTTCTATCGCCCGAGGATAAATAAACTAATATTTTGTGAATGCACATTCCTGTCACACTCTTTTAATAGTGATATGGGTCTATGGAACCAGTTTTTTTCCAGCTCTTAAGAGGATTACAGGTTGTTTGTTGTGTCATGTGTCTGCATAATGGAGATAAGTCCGAGAACCATGGAACAGGTGCCGCATGCTTCTGGGGCACAGCAAGTCCAACACTTCATCTGCTGGTTGCTTCCTGCAGCTAATTGTGAAACAATCCCTTTTTAATGTTGTGATTTGTATTTTGGTGGCATTTTATACAAAATTAGTCACAGGGGAATTGTACTACGATTTGGGGAAAGGTGAACAAGCCATTACTAGTTTTACTGGCGACTCGGGATGTAAATCTCTTTGTGATAGACGATTTTGTTTGTATCTCGATGCATGAGTTATGATGCAATTCATTTATTTATAAAAGAGAACGATTCGATGCGATTCGATTTAGTCTATGAACAATTCAGTAAGATTTGATATGGTGTATGAACCATTCGATTCTATGGTTAACACTTGTTGATGGACACTTTCTTTTTTACATCACAAAATAACAACATTACTTCCGTGCGTACACTCATGTTAGAGGATAAATAGTTAAGACCTTGGCACCAAGGGCTCAGACGAGATCTGACCAAGCTAAGTCTATGAGCATCAACTGATGAAAACTACTCAGATGAAAGGTCAAACGTCTTCTAAGACAACTGATCAGTTGAACGCAGTAAGAATAACAATAACCTGATAGATGAGAACACCCATAGGCACATTCATCTTCACATATATATTAAAAAAACATTCTATAAATGTGACCTGCTTTCAGTATTTCCTCATTTTTAAAACACAACATATATCCCCAAAGATGTTTTATAAAGTAAAAAGGCAAACACATGTCACATATCAAATATATTCATTTTCAAGTCAAGTCAAGTTAGTGTCATCACAGACACTTCCGGGTTCTAGCCAATGGCTTGACTGGGGGGCTCCGGGACAAGGATGGGAAGTGACGTGGGTTGTGGAGTTAAAAAGGGAAAGGAAAGTTGCCAGAAAAGAACACACGACATGGATATTGAGCCCTTTGCACGAGAAAGTTGCATTTTGTGAAATAAAGAAAGACAAAATGGGAATCCGTATGAGCCGCCGTTATTTGGGATTTTACAATATTGACGCTACATATTTTGTGGCTAATTATTTGCCAGGCAGCCATGACTTGTGTTGTTTTAAAGATAACATGTCTACTAATTGCTAGTCTTGTGCAACACCCGGTCCATGAATCTACGTCTATTGTCGTCTCTAGTTGAGTACGTAACGTAAGAAGCGCTTGCCACTTTTCACTGACAACCCTGGCTCTTGTATCATTTTAAAGACAAAAACCGTCAAATGGTTTCTAGTTCGGCACGATATCCGGTTTATGTGTCTACACTAGATTAACCTAAGGATTCACAACTAAACCTTATCGATTAAGGAGGCTGCAACCGGCACAGCCAAACCTGCATAGCCGAATCGGCCACCCCTCAAAACAGATATCCAGTCGCATAGGTTTATACTTAACAACCCTACAGGCAACTGCTACAGAGGCGAGTGTTAAAATGTTCACTGATCATCATCGCCTATAGTAAGTATATAGTAATAATTCACATTGAAAGAAGTGTCTGTCAACATTTCAAACCTCCATCATCTATTTTGTCCAACAAAGTGATAAGGTTATGTCTCCCCTACTATATTTCACATTTTGTTTACATTCTTTATGCTCTGTTATTCATTCATTTTAAACATCACTTGGTCCTGCCATGGTTTGTTAAAGTGTACTTTTAATTTGAAGGACACTTTTCCTCTTCAGGCGTTTACTTTTAAAAACCGGAACATAGCTATTGGCGGCAGAAAAATTATAGTTTACGACAGTGTTCATTTCAGCTTAGGCCTGGGCAATATGACCTAAAAATAAAATCCACAATTTCTTCACAAAAAATTAGATTTTTGATGTTTTCCGATTTTTTAAAGAACCCATTGAATACAAATGAGATCATTCAAAACGGGTTTTCCTTTCATTTGATCAAAAACGAATATATTGAAATGACACTGCATACACCGCATGTTACTCTTAGCAAAATTATAATGTGAATAATGTTATTTTTAAACAAGATGTAAATGTAAAAGAACTAAATTAAGAGTCTTGAATAAAATACTTGTGTTAACAAAAATGTAACATTGCACATTGCATGCAAATAAATAATTATCTCCAACATTCAGGTTAATAGTGAAAACATAAAACGTCTGTCTTGAATAGAATACATCTGAAAATAAAATGTAGTATTATACATTGTATGCCAATAAATAATCAACTAAAACATTATGAAGTCTATAGTTTTAGTAAGGCAAGTGGATAAAAGCAGGCTTTTTTTCCCCCATTCACCAATCTTAATGTTCGAAAATTACTTTTAAAAAGTAATTAATAGTTTCTCGTTACTTCACCAAAAAGTATTTGAATGACATTAACTGAATTAATTACTAGGGAAAGTAATGAATGCTTTACTTTAAAAAAAAAAACTAATATCTTGCTTACGCAATTGAAAGATGTATCATATTTGAATAGAGTGTGCTTGTGTGTGTCTTTAAAAGGCAACTCTGTTGCCCAGTGACGTGTGACATCAGCGACCAGAGAGTGCAGTAGCTTACTTGTCTGTGTTAGCTCAGCGGTAGCAGTTTGTCGGCGATGTTCCAGCAGCTCTGTTGAATGTTTTCACTGGATTGTGTTACTTCTGGTTAATAAACAGATTGAATGTGCTTCCATGGCTGTCATATCGTCTTGCTCTTGTTAGCTATAGCATTAGCCATGTTTTGAATCTCCGCTAAGGAAGTAAGTCGACTATATCAATAAAATCTATATATCGCCCAGGCCTATTTCAGCTGTCTAAACGCTGTCTCAAAAAATGTTTGTGTCGCTCCAACGGTCATCAACACCTTAAAGCATAGTGGCTAGATCTTTAAAGAAATGAGAGTTCCCACCGTTGATGTGTCGGCCTGGGTGTTAGGATAATGAAGAAGGGTACCTTACGTTATAGCTAGCGCCCTCGGAAGGGAAAATGAGGTACAAAAAGAGTGTCGATGTGTCTTAGACTGAGCGTGTCTATGTGCTAATGTTATATTAAGTGAATGAGTCGTTTATGATTGAAGCTGTATATGAAAGCTTAAAAATGCATATAATGTAATTAATGTGGGTATATGTAAAACATATTTTGAATTAAAATTAAAAATGTGTTTAATTTCGTTCATATGAATATATTTGAAATCTTGACATTTAGTTGTGATACTACAGCACATTTTAATATATCCCTTTGTTTATTTTGTAAACTTGACAGTGATTTTGATATGAGACTTGAACCGTAGAATTAAAGATGAAACTCGACATCTGAAAACCATAATTCATTCCAAGTGGCCGCTACACAATATCTAAATTGCTATGCAACCACAGTCCTTACAACTGTCACTCAATTTAGACTTGTCTTAGGATCAGGGGATGACTATTTCTGCATAACTTTCTACTGTATGGTTAAAAATAGGTAAAGCTGTGGCATATTCCACTCCTGTCACTGACAAAACTGTCAAAGAGATCATCCACAGTCTGAGTCCATTATTATGCTGCCTTAATGTGTTACCCACTAGATGTCCAAAATATGTGCTGAGTAGTTTGTTACCACAATTCGCTTATCTAGTTAACATTTTATTTCAGACCGGAACATTTCCAAAGGCTTTAAGAAAAAAAATCACTTGAATGTCCCATTAGTTTTCCTGGAGGACCTTGTCATTGAACTTTTGATTGTCTGTTCATCTGTCACACAGGCTCGCTTGTAGAGACTTTATCCTTCTCTTTGTTTTAAAGCCTAAACTTCTCTGACCTGTTAGTGACAGTCTCTATGATTACTCACTGAAAGGTGCAGAGTCTCAGTTATCAGTTTTGAACCCATTTGAATCATTTCAATAGTTCGAATTCAATATGGTCATTAAAAAATTGCATTTCAGATCCTATTAATGGTGACACCTTCGATCTTAAAGGTTTAAAAAAAAATGTTTTACAAAAGTTCGGCAGGCTGGCTTAAAAAGTGTAATGGGCCGTAGTTTGCCCCTGCAATCGCGTCAGCCAGCTGTAATAAATGTGGTCTAATGCAGACGGGACTGTATCTGTTGTGTGCTCCATGTGTAATCACTGTATGGTTCATGCCACCCGCTTCATGTATAAAATGTCACAGTTGAAAATAATGTATAGCATGCAAATTCACTTCGATTGGTGTCTTCTATTGGACAGCGTCATTGAGCAGAAGCACAAATAGATGGTGAGTGCTGGTGCCTGTCATTTTTAAAGCCTACTTCTTCTTGCGGCTCCCTGGGGGCCGCAGTATCATTCGGCTCACTCCAGTGCTAATAGTCCTATCTGAGAGCAGGGCACCTTTCCAAGGTAATGCTCCCTGCTGCAATTTAGCTTGTCGTTCAGACACGGCCTGTCCCAAGTGTCGCGGGAAATTACCCCACAGTGCTAAAGGGGACATTTCCCAGCCCTGGGATTTAACTTTTTAGTGTGAATTATGAATGATAACAAAGCCAATCAATTTGTCGCCATTCATCTTGAAAAATGTGTATATGCCTCACACAAATGTACTGTACGTGTTGGAGTTTTAGCCAGCATGTTTTCACCTGGCAGTGACCCTGTACACACAGCAGGCTTGTATTGTGAAAGCCCCCTCCACCACCTCAGTTAGAGTTGGCTAGATAAAGAGGGAGAGCGCTCTTTGAATGCTCAGGCTGTGGATTACTCCTCAATACGACATTACGCTCCAATGAATGTGCGCGGACACAATAGCTGCAGATTAGCTCTAATCTATACAACAGAGCTGTTGAGCTGCCGATCTAGTATCATCTGGTCTAAACCTGCACCGTTTACTGTCATTCATGCTGCACTTCAATCAGTATGTGTTCTTAACTGCCTTTCTTTCTTTATGCATTGCTGGCAGTCTTTAGTCCTAAAATACATATTTTGATACAATTCTGTGTAACAAATGTGATGGTCATAATGGTGGAAGATCTGTTTCAAAGATCCTCACAACCTACTAATCTAAACTCCTTTTTTAGAAGGCTGAATCTATACCAGGATGATGTGCTATTTTGTATTTGATTGTGATTGTCTTAAATGTCAATAACATAATCATCCAACCATACATTTGCTATACTGCTTATCCTGTTGAGAGCCACAGTAGGGGATGGAGCCTATCACAGGTGCGCACAATGCGTGACTAAAGTCAGCTATGTGAACCACTACTCAACCTATGTCTCCATAAGGTATTCAATAAAACATTAATATCATCATTAGTCAGGTAGGGTCAACTCTAAGCTATATCCGTATAAGTGTTTAGGGACTGTTAATAAAGCTTCTCATTTAACTGTTGCATTTAATGACTATCATACATAAACAGCATATCGAGTCATTCGATGTGCTTGAAAAGTTATTATACCTCTTAAAAAGACATTTATGTTAGGTCCTGGGCTTAATTCATTAACTCAAAATGCAATCATTTCAGGCCCCTCGTGAGTCAGACTGGAGAGCTGCCAGGAATGAGAGAATATTCCTGGAAGAAGCAGACAGAGGCTGCATTTTTGGGCACTATTATAGTTTCTACACTTGCTGGCCAGCTGTTAATGCTGCCCAAAATATTGGGCAGCAGTAAATGTCATGAGGAGCAACATATTTCTATTTATAACCAAAAGAAAAATACAGATGTTAAAACCTTGCAGTTTAAAAATGGTATCAATATTATTAGTATTTTTGGACTGAAAACGCTTTAGATCTAAACTGTGTTGTTTTTTGCATTGAACAACGAGAGCACAGTCTAGGGCCGTGTACCAAGTCAAATTCCTTGTAAAGCTGATTCTGATTTGCCTCTGGCTTTTACGGGGAATTTGTGTTTATCAGAGCCAATGTGTTAGAGTATATCAGTATATTACATCACTTCTTGTAATATCCTATCTTCTTGGAAGCCATTTCTCTGTGATCACTAATGTTCAATTGCTCAGCATGATGTTGGTCCACTTGCTGAAGGTACCGTGTTAGCAAGCATTAATGCTGTATTCTAGCTCTTTGCAACCATGGCCGCCTTAATACATGGGTTTACCTGGGCTGATGCCCAGGGGCCCACACCTATTCAAGGGCCCTGATTCTGACAGCGGAATGCAATGATTGGTGTTCATAGCCTTGTGAAGCGATTGTATACGCGCTCTCTCGGATGAGTTGTTTTTTTGTACTGCAACGAGCAGGGTGCGAACCCAGGTTGCAGGAGTGAGAGGCCAGCGTGCTGACTACTGAGATGAAATTAAGAGCAATTTCCCACATCACAAGCACTATTCTTAAAGTTCAAATCCTGTTGTTACACTCACACAGATGTGTATGCACCCGTCGCGAATGAGATGTGTTCATGAACATTGTTGCTCTTCTGTTGAGGAAAGTCATCTTCTTTTTTCAAACTGTGTATTCGGGGGTGGTGGGCAAGGGGGGCGGGGAAACCCCCTCAGCCCCGGGGCCACCTCTTAGGTTAAGGCAGCCCTGTCTGCACCACTTGCAGTCCTCCCAACCCTGAACACAATTTGCTCACAATCAGTCTTTTTAGAATTTTGCAGGCATTTTTAGAATGTATTGTAAATTATATAATGTCAGACTTGGCGACAGCTTTTTCACAAAGTTGCATAAAAGTTTTGACACTATGAGGCTTAATTTTTTTCAAAAAACATTGCATCATATTGTGAAATTATAAGTTCGTTATCAATGTGTCGGCACTTTGACTTTCTTTGGCCCAATGGTAGGTTGTTTGGCAGTCATATTAAATAACAAAAACACAGAGACTTGTGGTCTTAGTTAGTTAATAGAGAACTACAGAGTAGGGCTGGGCGATTAATTGAAGAACAATCCAAACCAACATTTAAAGGTTTTAATCTACGGAAAACTGCCAAGTCGCTTATTTTTATCCCCACCGTAAATGTCTCTCAATTGCACCGTTCCCTCTCAATTGCCACGATCTGCGAGAGAGTAGAGGCCCACCTGTCTCTGATTGCCAATCAGGAGGGTTTATCTACCAGTGTCAATTATGTAGTTACATGACAGGAGGACGCAAGGTGCCGCTACGTGTGGAGGAATTCTGTATGAGATGTTAAGACATACTTTGGCTACAATATGGATGACGTCAACCAAAAAGTAGAGTAGTAGTTGACAATTGTGTGTTAACCGAAATCGAGGTAAAAGGTTCAATTAATGGTGAATTTGATTTTTTGTAATAAAGTCCCAGCCATACAACAGATTCAACCACTGATGACAGAGGGGTGACTGATGACGTCCGGGTGGGGAGTTAAGAGCAGGTTAACAGAGGCACATTTTGCAATTAGGACACATTTCAAAGCCACTTGTACTCACAATGTATTAATAACACAACAAGACTAAGTCACCAACATGGAGGATTCATTGTTTGGGCACTCGATTCTGCTTAATCATACAGCCGGGGCCCATTGTAGAAAATATCTCTGTCTCAGCCGTGGTCCGTATGGGTTCCAATGGTACTCAGTTGTAATATATTTTTCCACCACTTGTGGCAGTAATGACAATAGCATACAGACAGAAGAAGTCTGGCACTTAAGTCAAAAAATTAATGTATTAAGTGCAAAAGTTATGACTAAAGTGGTAAAGCTGTATTTTAATTTGCACCTGAATTTTATTGAGCGTTTACTTAAGAAACATACATTATTATCAATTTTATAACAGTTAGTTAGAAATTATTCACAATGAGCTGGCGACTTGTCCAGGGTGTACGCTGCCTTCCCCCGAATGCAGCTGGGATAGGCTCCAACACCAACCACAACCTCAAAAGGGACAAGCAGTAGAACATGGATAGATGGATGGATGGATAACAGTTATTTATTTTAGCACTTTGTAATTATATGTAAAAAAAATATTTTATTAGTCCCCTCTAGGGTTGTACGATATACGGGTACTAGTAAAGTATTGCGGTGCTGATGAATCATAAAAGGTACTATACCACCTCTAAAAAATACAGGTTCCCTTTTTTTTCCTCTAAAAGGTCATGACAACGCGCCGACATTGTTGGTTTTACGAGCAGAGGAGCTTGTTCGGCAACGCATAATCACAGAGTACTTACACGCAGACACAGTGTTTCGACAGAAAGAGGAAAATGGATGCATTTTGTTTTAAAAACTAACAATAAAGGTGAAGTTATAACACTAAAACGCCACTCTGCAAGAGGTGCTTTAAACGTGGCTAGCTAGGTAGTGGCTAACGTCCATCCGTAGTCGGCAGTATTTTAGCTAATTTTAAATCACTAATCCTCGCCTCCATGGTGACAAATAAAGCACGTTTAAGTATCATCTCTGCAGGACGAGGAATAGCTAAACATTCTTCACTACACACCGTAGGAGGATACAATAGCTCACTGCTAACAGGCTAGCGCTCCTCAATGTAAACAAATGCCATGGGTGGATCTACAACTGACATACACTGTAATGATACCAAGTACAAGAGCGTATCTAGTCGATACTACAATGATTATGTTGATATTTTTATCATCACAAAATATTTTTCCTTTTTTCTTAAATTTATATTATGTTTATAAACTCAGGAAATATGTCCCTGTGCACATGAGGACTATAAATATGGCCATTGTACGATCCTGTAACTACTTGGTATCGGATCGATACCCAAATTTGTGGTATCATCCAAAACTTTTGAAGCATCCAAACAAAAGAAGAATAACTGATTATTACATTTTAACAGAAGTGTAGATGGAACTTGTTAAAGGAGCCATATGTAAGAATCTGGCCAGAAATGTTACTGCAATCACGGTCAAAATTATGTAGTCCTCTCCCCCTCTCCCTGACTGAGGTTGCCAGATACGTAGCCAAATCCAGCTCGATCAACTGGGCTACTCCAAGAAACTTCAAACTTCCACTGCCTCTTACCAGGATTTGAAGTGCTGGGACCATAATAGTGTTTTGTCAATAACACATCTCTTACCAACACATTTTACATAGAAATTAGGCTATTTTCAGGAAGAAGTATGCCATGCCTGCGTACAATATCACAACAAATGGCAATCATATGGATATTATCAGTACTATCAGATAACAAAGACTAAAACGAACTACGACCAACGCTAGCAATGGTTATACTGGTGAAAATTAGTAAAGCACGCTTAGCAGCTTAACGTACGCCCAAAACTAAAGAGGAGACATTTTACCAAGGTATGCCTATAGGCTACTATTTCAAACGTTTCAGATTGCCATATAACTTAGTACATGTAGTCCACAATGTGCAAACACGAATGAGGAAATATTTTATCATGTGATTTGGCTGTCTCCATAAGTTTCACATTGCCATGCCGTGCTAATGTTGGAACCATTTCCTCAGCGTGACAGCATGTTGAGAACGAAATAGGCACTGACACTACCCATATCCACATAGGTTTTATTTGTCAAAAATATATTTTGCCCTGTCAGTTGGATTACACATCGACATACAAGCTAACGGGCATATATGTCCCCCGTTAGTCTATATGTCGTCATCGAACTGGGCTATACGTACGCTCCCATTGACCGGGCTAGCCTGCTAAGCATTCGTTGCACAAACATATTAGCTTTGTTAGACAAGATCATAGAATGTATTGGACAATATAGTTTACATACGAAATGTCCATTTCCATGTATTACAAATAATAAGAAAACGTAAATGCCTTACTTACAAGGAAATTAGTAAGTTTGCCATCAAATGAAAAAATCTTCTCCGCCTTCAATCGTCTCCATCTTTTAAAGCATACCCAATACAAATGCTCGTTTTGTCATGAGAATCGTAACGAGGCCTTTTAGATTTACTAAGGTCTGACATGTTTAGTAACTTTACTAGTGGCAGTAGCTAGTTGATGATGGCGGTGCGTAACTGGCAACCGAGATGTGACACACTCACGGACTTTCTAATTGTGGAGGGCAAGACATCGAAATGAAAAACAAACAGATTTCGGGGCTGTAAATCTAATTTTGAAATGAGCATATTCCGAACTACCGTTATCAGTTATAGAGGTATTCGAAAGGAACATGATTTATTAATGCCTTTTGACATAACAGGGCCATTTAAAGATGACTTGACATGAAATTACTACATATGGCTCCTTTAAAACAGAAAATAACCAGATAACAGTACATGAACTAGTAGATTAATAATCCATATTCTACCGCTTGTCCCTCATAATTTTGACAAAATAATAGACACAATATGTTACTGCATACATCATCAGACAAATTAGGAGCCTTAATTTGCTTACTTGCTACTAAAAGACAAGTTGTCTAGAATGTTCACTATTTTACTTAAGGACAATATTGTTCTTCGATTGCAGTAAGAAACATATGTTTAATGTACCGTAAGATTTTTTTGTCAAAACAAAGCCAACAATGCCATTTTTTGTGGTACCCTTTATGTAGAAAATTATCGAAAAATACATTTTGGTACCAGTACCAAATTATTGATATCAGGACAACCCTAGTATCCTCTTTTGCAATATATATGATTAGTATTTATTTTTGTAATCAGCCTGACCGAAGCCTTGGTAATATTCTTTAAGATCAACACATGGTTTAATATCATTTGGCAATGTCTATCCTGTTAAACTGTAAGTAGGTTAGATATAAGTATTGAATATGAATAAAATCAAGAGTACTGTAAGATTACTAATTCAGTGTTAATATTTGAGTTGGGTAGTGGAAAAGTTGGACCCTGTGGTCAAAAAGGTTAAGAACCTCTCCGCTAAATGATATGCGGTCAAACAGATCAATCAATCAATCAATGTTTATTTATATAGCCCTAAATCACAAGTTAGTTTGTTAGGTGCAAAATTGAGTGTGTAATGACCGAGACAGTAACAAGCAAACTTTTGGTGAAAGTACGAAAAACGGAGGTAAGAAAAAAAAGGAATTCAAAGAGCTTCACAAAAAATCTGAAATAATGTAAGGAAATTTCAAAACCATAAACATTAGGTAGAAAACATGCTCATATCCTTAAATTCCAGAATATTACAAGCAGTTAGGTTGTCCCCTCCAAATTCATAATTACTTTTTTATAAGGGTGCCAAACCATTTTGGGAATGTCACATACTGAAAAATCAAAGGACTTGGGGCCCACATACCAGTAGGTATTTTTTATATATTTTTATTTTGTAAAAGACCAAAAAACCAACACGTAAATATTCAAAGACACAATAATATCCTAACTATCAACATGTCTGCCTTTTTTGTTACATTATTGTCAAGAGCTGTCAAGCAATGTGTCGTGGAAGACATAGGAGGTTGTAGTGATTTTAAAGATGCAGACGAATGAGGTAGCAGTGTGCAGCAAAAAGGATATTTATTAATTAAACAGACAAAACAAAAAGCGAGCGCAGACGGGAAGTGCTCTGAACGGCCAGACAATGAAAGAAACAAAACAAAATGCTGGAACTAGGGTTGCTCCGATACCAATATTTTGGTACCACTACCGGTACCAAAATGTATTTCGATGCTTTTTGATACTTTTTTAAATAAAGAGGACCACAAAAAAATAGCATTATTGGCTTTAATTTTAACAAAAAATCTCAGGATACATACAACATATGTTCCTTATTGCAATTTTGTCCTTAAATAAAATAGTGAACATACTAGACAACTAGGGATGTCCGATAATGGCTTTTTTGCCGATATCCGATATTGTCCAACTCTTATTAATTACCGATACCGATATCAACCGATACCGATATATACAGTCGTGGAATTAACACATTATTATGCCTAATTTGGACAACCAGGTATGGTGAAGATAAGGTCCTTTTAAAAAAAAAAAAAAAAAAAAAAAAATTAAACAAAATAAGATAAATAAATTAAACACATTTTCTTGAATAAAAAAGAAAGTAAAACAATATAAAAACAGTTACATGGAAACTAGTACCGGTAATTAATGAAAATTAGTAAAATTAACTGTTAAAGGTTAGTACTATTAGTGGACCAGCAGCACGCAAAATCATGTGTGCTTACGGACTGTATCCCTTGCAGACTGTATTGATATATATTAATATTTAATGTAGGAACCAGAATATTAATATCAGAAAGAAACAACCCTTTTGTGTGAATGAGTGTGAATGAGTGTAAATGGGGGAGGGAGGTTTTTTGGGTTGGTGCACTAATTGTAAGTGTATCTTGTGTTTTTTATGTTGATTTAATACAAATTAAAAATAAATAAAAAAACCCGATACCGATAATAAAAAAATGATACCGATAATTCCCGATATTACATTTTAAAGCATTTATCGGACATCTCTATAGACAACTTGTCTTTTAGTAGTAAGTAAGCAAACAAAGGCTCCTAATTTAGCTGCTGACGTATGCAGTAACATATTGTGTCATTTATCATTCTATTATTTTGTCAAAATTATGAGGGACAAACTGTAAAAATGTATTATTAATCCACTTGTTCATTTACTGTTAATATCTGGTTATTTTCTGTTTTAACATGTTCCATCTACACTTCTGTTACAATGTAATAATCACTTTAGGTATTGATCCGATACCAAGTAGTTACAGGATCATACGTTGGTCATATTCTAAGTCCTCATGTGTCCAGGTACATATTTACCAAGTTTATAAACATAATAAGAAGTTTAAAAAAGAAAAAAGATTTTGTGACAATAAAAAATATCGATGTAATCACAGTAGTATCGACTAGATACGCTCCTGTACTTGGTATCATTACAGTGGATGTCAGGTGTAGATCCACCAATGGCGTTTGTTTACATTGTGACGCCAGTGAGCTACGGTGTGTAGTGAAGCATGTTTAGCTATTCCTCGTCCTGCAGGGATGATACTTGTAAGAAACTCACTTTATTTGTCACCATGGAGGCCAGGATTAGTAATTTAAAAGTAGCTAAAACACTGCTGACTGCAGCTGGACTAGCTAGCCATGTCTTAAAGCACCTCTTCCTGAGGGCGTTTCAGTGTTGTAGCTTCACCTTTATTGTAAGTTTTTAGACCAAAATGCGTCTTTTCTCCCTTTTCTGTCTACACACCTTGTCTGCTTGTAAGAACTGTGTGTGCTGCTGAACATGCGCCTCTGCTTGTAAAACCAGCAACGTTATGACGTAACGACGCGCTGTCATGCCCGTTAAAAAAAAGGGGGGCGGAGACCGGTACATTTTAGAGGCGGTATAGTACCGAATATTATTCATTAGTAGTGCGGTACTATACTAGTACCGGTATACCGTACAACCCTACCTAGAACGCAGAAAAAAAACACTTACTTGGAAATGGATCGTCTATCGTCACCCGTGAACAGAGAATAATGTCCCGAACAACCCATTGTGTCGCAAGCTCAACTTAAATAGTGCTAATCACAAACAGAAAACAGGGGAGGAGAAAAGTGCTCGAAGGCAAGCGTAAAGCAGTTACGAAAAAACACAATCACAACAAGAAGTGCTACCAAAATAAGAGTGTAGAACAGGAAGGTAAGGCAAGGCAAGGCAACTTTATTTGTATAGCACTTTTCATACTCAAGGCAGACTCAAAGAGCTTCACAGCACAACATGTGGGACAACAAAGTGAAATGAAAGAAAATAAAAGCAAAATTTAAATTAAAATTAAAATGCAGACAATAAAAAAAAACAAAAAAACAGGGCGGACGTTAAAAGTTAAAAGATTAAAAGATTTAGCTGAAACCTGAACATAAGTTTTCAGTCTAGTTTTAAAAGTAGTCCGAGTTGGGGAAAGTCTGACATCTTCAGGAAGTTTATTCCAGCTATTTGTTGCACAGTGACTGGATGATGCTCTCCCTTGATTTGAGTTTACTCTGGGAACCGCTAACAGATTGGTCTCAGAAGATCTTAGTGATCTAGAGGGCTTATATAGTGGGAGCATATCGGTGATATACTTCGGCCCTAGACCATGTAGTGATTTATATGTGAGCAGGAGGATTTTGAAATCAATTCTCCGATGTACAGGGAGTCAATGTAAGGATTTAAGAATTGGTGTAATGTGCTCACATTTTTTGGTCTTTGTTCGAACTCTAGCAGCAGCGTTCTGAACAAGCTGTAGCTGCCTGACAGTTTTTTTGGGAAGACCTAGGAGGAATTGTCAAAATGTGTAAATGGGACAAAACAAACAACATGTTTACTTGACCCAATTCCTGGGAAACTTATCAAGGAGCTTTTTGTATTATTAGGTCCATCAGTGTTAAATATTATAAACTTATCACTTTCCTCTGGCACTGTTCCCCTAGCATTCAAAAAAGCGGTTATTCATCCTCTACTCAAAAGACCTAACCTCGATCCTGATCTCTTGGTAAACTACCGGCCGGTGTCCCACCTTCCGTTTATCTCGAAAATCCTCGAAAAAATTGTCGCACAGCAGCTAAATGAACACTTAGCGTCTAACAATCTCTGTGAACCTTTTCAATCCGGTTTCAGGGCAAATCACTCTACGGAGACAGCCCTCGCAAAAATGACTAATGATCTATTGCTAACGATGGATTCTGATGCGTCATCTATGTTGCTGCTTCTTGATCTTAGCGCCGCTTTCGATACTGTTGATCATAATATTTTATTAGAGCGTATCAAAACGCGTATTGGGATGACAGACTTAGCCTTGTCTTGGTTTAACTCTTATCTTACTGAGAAGGATGCAGTGTGTCTCCCATAACAATGTGACCTCGGACTATGTTAAGGTAACATGCGGAGTTCCCCAGGGTTCGGTTCTTGGCCCTGCACTCTTTAGTATTTACATGCTGCCGCTAGGTGACATCATACGCAAATACGGTGTTAGCTTTCACTGTTATGCTGATGACACCCAACTCTACATGCCCCTAAAGCTGACCAACACGCCGGATTGTAGTCAGCTGGAGGCGTGTCTTAATGAAATTAAACAATGGATGTCCGCTAACTTTTTGTAACTCAACGCTAAGAAAACGGAAATGCTGATTATCGGTCCTGCTCAACACAGACATCTATTTAATAATACCACCTTAACATTTGACAACCAAACAATTAAACAAGGCGACTCGGTAAAGAATCTGGGTATTATCTTCGACCCAACTCTCTCGTTTGAGTCACACATTAAGAGTGTTACTAAAACGGCCTTCTTTCATCTCCGTAATATCGCTAAAATTCGTTCCATTTTGTCCACAAGCTATGCTGAGATCATTATCCATGCGTTCGTTACATCTCGTCTCGATTACTGTAACGTTTTATTTTCGGGCCTCCCTATGTCTAGCATTAAAAGATTACAGATGGTACAAAATGCGGCTGCTAGACTTTTGACAAAAACAAGAAAGTTTGATCATATTACGCCTATACTGGCTCACTTGCACTGGCTTCCTGTGCACCTAAGATGCGACTTTAAGGTTTTACTACTTACGTATAAAATACTACACGGTCAAGCTCCTGCCTATCTTGCCGATTGTATTGTACCATATGTCCCGGCAAGAAATCTGCGTTCAAAGAACTCCGGCTTATTAGTGATTCCCAGAGCCCAAAAAAAGTCTGCGTGCTATAGAGCGTTTTCTATTCGGGCTCCAATACTATGGAATGCCCTCCCGGTAAAAGTTAGAGATGCTACCTCAGTAGAAGCATTTAAGTCTCATCTTAAAACTCATTTGTATACTCTAGCCTTTAAATAGACTCCCTTTTTAGACCAGTTGATCTGCCGTTTCTTTGCTTTTCTTTTCTACTCTGCTCCCAACCCGGGGTGGACCGCTAGCCTGTCCATCGGATGGGGACATCTCTACGCTGCTGACCCGTCTCCGCTCGGGATGGTTCCTGCTGGCCCCACTATGGACTGGACTTTTGCTGATGTGTTGGACTTTCACAATATTATGTCAGACCCACTCGACATCCATTGCTTTCGGTCTCCCCTAGAGGGGGGGGGGTTACCCACATATGCGGTCCTCTCCAAGGTTTCTCATAGTCATTCACATTGACGTCCCACTGGGGTGAGTTTTCCTTGCCCGTATGTGGGCTCTGTACCGAGGATGTCGTTGTGGCTTGTACAGCCCTTTGAGACACTTGTGATTTAGGGCTATATAAATAAACATTGATTGATTGATTGATTGACCTGCAAGGAGACCATTACAATAGTCTAGCCTACTGGTAATAAAGGCATGTACAAGTTTTTCTAAGTCTTGAGCTGACATGAGCCCTCTAAGTCTTGTCACATTTTTGAGGTGATAGTAGGCCGATTTTGTTACTGATTTGATGTGACTGTCGAAATGTAAATCAAAATCTAAAATAATCCCAAGATTTCTGTCTTTTTTTGAGGTTTTCAGGGACAGTGATTGAAGATGTTGGATGACTTTAAACCTTTCTTTTTAGCAACAAAAAATGTTTTCTCAGTTGTATCTTCATTTAGTTGTAGGACATTTTGGCACATCCAGTGTTTGACTTGCTCAGTGCACTGGCACAGAATATCTAAGGGGCGATAGTCATTTGGTGATAGCGCTACATAGATTTGGGTGTCATCGGCATAGCAATGATGGTCAATGTTATTATTTTGCATGATTTGTCCTAGTGGGAGCATCCATCCATCCAATTTCTACCGCTTATTCCCTTCGGGGTCACGGGAGGCACTGGCGCTACAATCAAGCGGAAGGCGGGGTACACCCTGGACAAGTCGCCACCTCATCGCAGGGTCAACACAGATAGACAGACAACATTCACACTCACATTCACACACTAGGGCCAATTTAGTGTTGCCAATCAACCTATCCCCAGGTGCATGTCTTTGGAGGTGGGAGGAAGCCGGAGTACCCGGAGGGAACCCACGCAGTCACGGGGAGGACATGCAAACTCCACACAGAAAGATCCCGAGCCTGGGATTGAACTCACGACTACTCAGGACCTTCGTATTGTGAGGCAGACGCACTAACCCGTCTTCCACCGTGCTGCCCTAGAGGGAGCATATAGATGTTAAATAAAGTCGGCCCCAAGATTGAACCTTGGGGGACTCTACTTGGGGTTGGTTCTGATACAAAGTCACCAATGGAAACAAAATAGTTCCTATCTTGTAGATATGACTTGAACCAGCTTAAAACTGTGCCTAACATCCCCACCCAGTTTACCAACCTACCCAAAAGTATAGAATGGTAGACAGTGTCAAATGCAGCACTGAGGTCCAATAGCATTAATACTGAAGTTTTGCCAGAGTCTGTGTTTAGACGGATGTCATTTATAACTTTGAGAAGGGCCGTCTCTGTGCTATGAAGAGGTCGAAATCCTGACTGGAAGTTGTTGTGGCAGCCAGTAGAAGCCAAGAAGTGATTTAGTTGTTGGAGGACAACTTTCTCAATTATTTTACTTATAAATGGTAGATTTGAAATTGGTCTGTAGTTGTTGATAACAGAGGCATCTAGGCTGCGCTTTTTTAGAAGAGGTTTAATGACTGCAGTTTTGAAATCCTTCGGGAAATTGCCCGATTGAATAGAATTATTAACTGTTTGCAATACGTCCGTTGATAGGCAGTCAAAAACATTCTTAAAGAAGTTGGTAGGTAAAACATCAAGGCAGCAGGTGGATGACTTTAGAGCTGTCACCGTTTCCACTAGACTTTCAGAGTCTATGGCAGGGGGCAGTAACCTTTACCACTCAAAGAGCCATTTTGGAAAGTTTCACAAATTAAAGAAAACAATGGGAGCCACAAACATTTTTTGAAAATTTAAAATGAAAAACACTGCATACAAAGCTTAAATTGCTTTGCGCTATGTTAACCAGGGGTCTCTGACACACGCACCGGCACGCATCTTAATATGGAAATGTAATGTTAGTGCGGCCCGCGACTTTTAATGAAATGGTGCTTGATAGAGTCTTTCTTGCCAACCCTCTCAATTTTCCGGGAGACTCCCAAATTTCAGGACGTGCTGGCACTGCTTTTAGAGCCCTCTACAGCCTGCCCAAACAGCGTACCTGCTTGGCCACATGTTGAATGCAGCTTTTGCTTGCTCACGTAAGTGACTGTAAGGCATACTTGTTCAACAGCCACACAGCTTACACTGACAGTAGCCGTACAAAAACAACTTTAACACTGTTACGTTACAAATATGCGCCACACTTTGAACCCACACCAAAAAAGAATGACAAACACATTTCTGGAGAACATATGCACTGTAACACAACATAAACACAACACAACAAATACCCAGAATCCCATGCAGCCCTAACTCTTCCGCTCAACCGACGCACGGAGAGGGGGGGGTTGATGTGTGTGTGTGGGGGGAGGGGGGTGGGGGGGTGGTAGCGGGGGTGTATAGAGGCTTTTGCAGCTGACGTCATCAGCCACGTGACATTAGCTTGGCGGCCATCTTGCCGGTCACCAGTTCACTGCCGGTCAACGACTCACACACGCTTTCTTGTTTGATCTGCTGCTATTTGAGCTTGGAAATGCCGGAAACCTGCTGTGCTGTTGGATGTAGCAATAGACGAGGCGATAAACCAAATCTTAGCTTCGGATCGCGGCGATTTGTCGTGAACGATGGAAACCTACGATGTACACAAGGATATGCAATGAACACTTCATATCAGGTATGTAAACAAACTATTCACCCCTGATTTGTTTCACAAAATGTGAAATAATACAATATGGGATGATACAAATATGATTGTTGAAAATGCTGGGTGCATTTTTAGAAAGGCAGCAAGAGCAGCTGGGAATGGAATGATTTCTTCAGTTCCCCCCCCCCCCCCCCCCCCCCGCCTCTGTCTGTGTGATGCTAGGTACCGTTTTTATTTTTTCATGATGCCTCATCTGAATGGCTTGAAACCTTTATCAATGTAAATGTTGAGCTTCATATTGGAATTGAACAATTAATTATCATGAGTGAATGCATTAGGAAATTTCCAAAAAAATTATGATCGACCTTGTGAAACAATTTTTTCTAATGAAGCATTTTTGAACAAGAGGCTTTTTGTTACTTCATTTGGCACAAGGTAAAATCTACATTGGTAAAGTTTTCAAGCCATTGGCACAAGGTTAAAATTTTTATTGGTAAAGTTTTCAAGCCAATCAGATGAGGCATCATGAAAAAATAAGAAAAAAATAAAAACGGTAGCAACTTAAACAGACAGGTATCTGAATGATTTCACTCTATTCAGTTTTTTAATATGTCAAGTTATGAAATGCCATTACAAAACAAATTGAACTGGGTATATCCCCATCAACAACGTGCTTAATTATTTATGGCAGTCATTATGAATAATGTGATTGTTTAATTGTTTCAGGTGCAAAAAGCGAAGATCCACTATCCCCAGACTATGTGCCAAGTATATTTGAGCATACCCAGTCACCTCACAAACGAAAACTCAAATGTTCAATGAAGATCTTTGAGAGAAAACAAAATCTCAAGCAGCGTAAGAGACATTGGCAGCAGCAGCAGCACTCGTCAATATTTCCCAGTCTGTCTCTTGTGAAAATGATCAACTACCCGCTGGTGAAGATGTGGTGCACGCTGAGATTCGAAAAGAAGGCAGCTTAATCCACTAGATGTTGAGGGCATCATAGGATTAGCTGCTGTCCGTATCCATGTAGAGAGAGTTATTGGACTCGCAAGACAAAAGTATACCATGATGGAAAATATCATACCCATCTCTTTATTGTCATCTGATGACAGTGGTTTCACAACATTAGATAAAATTGTACAAGTGTCATGCGCACTTACAAATTTATCCGACCCAATTGTACCATTTGAGTAATGATGTTGCATCCATATTTTTTCTGTAATAAATACCAGGAAAGAATCTTACAGAAACAACTTTTTCTGTTTTACTTCCAACTTCTTACAGTTAGGGCAAAACCATCGTTGTGGGACTCATTTTATGCCAAGACATTTCATGTGGAATGCTTTGATGCTGCAGTTCTCAGATTTACAAACCAACATATCCTCAGTGGGAGGGTTACGGCAGTAGCAAACAAACTCTTCCGAAGCGGATGCAGTTGTAGCAACAGATTGTTCTACCGTGTACACTTTAGCTAATAGCTCTGGCATAATACAACGGAGATAGAAACCAATCCAGCCATGCAGGTACAGTGGCAGCACAGGATCTGACCATCTTTCGCTATTGCTACCCAAGGTCTGAGGGGAGGATCATTCATCCGTTGAGAGTGTTTTACCTGAAACAGATAATATGACATACCTTTTATTATTATCAGTCCCTAATTTGGATATAATATACAAGGCTAGACCTCTTACTGTCCATTTATGCATATTTTACCTGGCATTTGGTAAATGTTCTCATGAATCATTCATTAAATTAGCCTGAAAATTTAAACCTGGTTCATTTTGAGCAAGAAACCAAAATGAATTATCAAGCCTGAATTCAAAAAATTATTTTTGTAGAAACTGTTTCATAAGCTCTATACTGAATAGTTGGAAATTATGTAATGTTTTATTGTAGGAATTAATTTCTCAGATTTCAATATGAAGCTCCTGGAAACAGTTTTTTACAAAGCAATTTTTGATAGAATTTGTTTATAATATTGTTTGGTCACATCCTTAAACTGAATACGATACATTTTCAGGCTAATCTTTTATTACAAAAAGCCTCCTGTTCAAAAATGCTTAATTAAAAAACTGTTTCACAAAGTCTATAGTAGTTTTTTGAAATTATGTAATGCATAGAGAAAAATTGGAGAATTTCAATATGAAGTTTGTGAAACAGTTTTTTAATTAAAAGCATTTTTGAACAGGAGGCCTTTTTTAATAAAAATCACTTCAGTAGTTTTTTCACAATCACACTGTTACTGCCACACGGATTTGTAAACAGACAGTAGGCTCTTCTGTGTGTGCTTTTTCCTTACCTTGGTCATGAGAAGAAAACGATTTTTGTTTGGAATCTGCCATATCAGCCCATCGTGCACAAAACCTGCTGTAAAATATTTGTAGGCATCCAGACTCTTGTATGCCTTAAGGTCCTTTCCAGTGTACGGAGATGGTGAATCGACGAGGTAAAAGGTACGGATCCGTTGTGCCAACAAGGTTCAACTTCTCTCGGTAACGTTTCTTGGACTCTTCATCCAAATGCACAACTTCATGGGATAGCAAATCAGCCATAATTCGGATGAAATCGGTGAAAATGTAGCGCAGAAATCAAACTGAATCTGTACGAACACGTAGAAACGAGCTGACCGGTTGACCGGCAAGATGGCGGCGTAACACAAAGTCACGTGATAAAACCATGTGACTGCAAAGCCTCTATAATGTAGACCGGAAGAGTTAGGGCTGCATGGGATTCTGGGTATTTGTTGTGTTGTGTTACGGTGCGGATGTTCTCCAGAAATGTGTTTGTCATTCTTTTTTGGTGTGGGTTCACAGTGTGGCGCATATTTGTAACGTAACAGTGTTAAAGTTGTTTTATAAGGCCATCGTCAGTGTAAGCTGTGTGGCTGTTGAGCAAGTATGCCTTGCTGTCTCCTACGTGTGCAAGTAAAAGCAACATATAACATGTGGCCGGGCTGGCACGCTGTTTGTAAATACTATAGAGGACAATTAATGCAGTGCCATTAGGGCACACCCTTGATTAAGTAATTAGAGTGAAAATAGGATAATATTTGCCCTGGGAGATTTCTAGGAGAGGCAGTCTCCTGGGAAAATCGGGGGGGGGGGGGGGGGGGGGGGGCGTTAAGTATACTGGGAAAACCGGGAGGGTCGGCAAGTATGCAGCTGAGCCGCATCAGAGTGGTCAAAGAGCCGCATGCGGCTCCGGAGCCGCAGGTTGCCGACCCCTGGTCTATGGCATTAAAGCTTGCCGTCATTGCTGTGTTACTTTTGCCTAAATGGGGTGGTGATCCAACTTTTTTGCTTGAAATATTGATGGCGCGTCTGATGCCTTCAATTTTATCAGTTTAAAAGAATGCAAACTCATTGCATTTCTGCGTGGAATGGAGTTCGGCTGGTATTTGTGTTGGGGGGTTGGTCAGTCTGTCAACGGTTGCGAATAGGGTTTTGGCCTTATTAGTGCTGCTGTTTATGATATTGGTGAAGAATGTTTCTCTAGCACTTTTTAAGACTAGGAACAAACTTTACAATTTTGCCTTTTAGTCTTTTTTTTTCTTCTATTTTTGCTCGACTATCTGCTTTGAAATGCCTGAAATATCTGTTAATATTCTAATTAGTGACAGAGCATGACATGTCCAGGAATACGTTTGGGGTAAAATTTTAAATGAAGCACCTTGCCATTCAATAATTGACATTTGACGTGTGCTTCTTCACACAAAACACCCCCACCTCACGCACAGCGAAGCTCTACGCACAGCGCATGTTCTGTGCGTAGGGCGGGCTGGTACCTGACTGACATGACAGTTTTATACCGGCAGCATATCACATCAATTTAATTCAGGTGAAAATAACATTAGTTACATCAGTATAATTTAATGTTGTGGTTATGTTGACAGCACATTTCAGATCAGATGATGTTTAAAGTAAAAGTAGACTTCACTGCGTAACAATGTTGTTTGGAGTTGTAGCGGGCTTTGCATGATCAAAGATCGTATATTGAGAGAGGATGATCTACTGCATTGTGATGTACAGCGCACACGATGTCCCACACAAAGTATATTTGGAGTAAGTCATATCATCTTCTTCTTGTCACCTTAAAAATTAACTGAGGACATGACATCGGTGTCCTCAATGGTAGCTACAGCCATGTGTGTACTATGTGTCTTTCACTATGGAGACACACATTTACTGCCGCTGTACCTGGTCCCCTGCTCTGCCTTCATTCAGTGGTTCTACATCAATTTTGCATGTCCTCCCCTTCTCCTTTCTGCTTCTCAATCAGAGAGGCATTGGACACACTGAAGATACCGTGTACATTGAAACGTACCTTGACTTTCACTTTGGAGCTGTCTCCGTCTGCTTGGGGTACCACATTATGTACGGTAAAGCGTCCTGGCAACAGATGGGGTGAAACATCACTGCTGCGGTTCATTATCAGATTTTGGGCTTCCCAAAATATTGTTGACATTTTTTTTTTAAATGTCAAACTTTACCAATCCTTTGGTCTGGATATGGAAGCTCTTGAGGGCAACTTTATACGGCTTCAAGGTCAAAAGGCTCGTTCTTGTGAATGGTGATCACTTTGGAAAATGGAGCAGCATGTTTCTTGCTGTATACCTCACATTCTCTGAAACAAAAACACATTGGGAATTGAAATCGATTGGTAACACATCAGACATTTGAGGTAAACTTGTCAGGCACAGTAAATAATATTTGGAATAAATAATTTAAACGAGCTGCGATGAGGTGGCGACTTGTCCAGGGTGTACCCCGCCTTCCGCCCAGATGCAGCTGAGATAGGCTCCAGCGCCCCCCGCGACCCCGAAGGGAATAAGCGATAGAAAATGGATGGATGGAATTTCAACGAGTTTTTAGGCACAGTAAAGAGCAAAGTATTATTGTGAAATATATAACACATAAGCCCTCTGAGAAATCTTTGTTGTTTGACCATTATAATATTCCATTCTTACTTGCTGTTGATTTCAAAAGCTATTTCAGTATAAAAGAGTTGGTGCATGAGTGAAATGTTGGTAAAATTACATAAGTAATCAAAGACTCAACATACAAGTTCACACTCATGTAAAACATCAGAGTTAACGTCTTTTTAAACAAGCTTTGCATACCGCAGTCAAACTGTGGTACCGAGCTTGATTTAGTGGTACACCAAATAATCACTTAATTAATTATTCAAACAGTGTTACTTTTCAAACTGTGTGTAATGTTACAGTGGCCAAAATATTAAATATACTTGTTAAATGAAACTTCTGCCTCGTTTTTAAGGAATATTGAAGTCTACTCTGCTACTGTATTTTAATGTTAGTCACTATGGTGGTACTTGGAGAGCCAAATGTTTTCTGTACTTGATATAAAAAATTTGAGAAGCGCTGGCTTACACCACTGTTGTTGTTACTAGCAATAATTATGCAGAGTAACGCACACATCATCAGTCTTAAACATCCATATTGCATTGATTAACTTATTGAGTGTGAGAGTAAAACTTTCAAACTGAAAGTCCAAAATATTTTTCCAATAACATCTTGCATAGGGCCTGACTTACAAAAGGTCTGGTGTAGGGTTGTCCCGATACCAATAATTTGGTACCGGTACCAAAATGTATATTGATACTTTTCAAAATAAAGGGAACGACAACAAATGTCAATATTGGCTTGATTTTAACAGAATACTTACAATAAAATAAACATATGTTTCCTATTGCATTCAAAGAACAATTTTAAAAGGTTAAAATATAAATTAAAAGTCATTAAACACAATGGGTTTTTCTTGTTACACTCAAAAAACAGTTTACAATTTTCTTTTTTACATTTAGTCTGCCATAATCAAGGACTAGATTAGAATATAATAAAAAGCTTTATTTACTTTATATTAAATGTGTTATGGTTACGGAGGGGAGATGATGGCAAAGACACCAGGGGGCAGTAATGTATAGATATTTATTATATATATAGTTAATATATAAATATATATAATAATACTAAACAATACTAACAATAACTAAACTAAGGAAATGGAGTGTGACAAAACCAGTAGTGTGTATGTGTGAGGCTATGTGTGAGGTTAGCTGAAGTGTGTGTTACCGAGTGTTGATGAGAGCAAAAGAACAAGGCAGTCCGTGGCGCAGGCAGATGATCCAGGGGCAGGAAAAAAAGTGACAAGGTCCGTGTCCAGGCGAGGGTCGAGGATCGAGGAAGGCAAAACACCGGGGTTCTCCAAGGGGTAAGACTTGGGAAGGAACTGAGGGGGAAACAAACAAGGATGTCAGGCACAGAGGGAAAACGCAGAGAAAGACAGAGAGCATAAAGCGAGAGTAGGCTTACGGTCCACCATTGAGAACTAAGTTCCTGCAAGGATCCTTGGGTCCACTGGCCCTTTATCCAGCTCGCCCTCATCAGTCCCATGTATGCAGATTGCCGATTGTCTGCAGGCTTGTCGGTGTGTGGGCGTGCTGCTCTCAGCGCGAGCAGGGGCGTGTCCGAGCGCGCTGTCTGCGGAGGTCCCGGTAGCTCCAGCCGCCGAGGTAAAGCGGGTTCAAGTCCACGCCATGACAGTACCCCCCTTATGGACAGATTCCAGATGTCCTCCGACAGAAAACCGAACAATAACATCAAGAAACAAGGGAGGGCGGAGGGGAGAACTGGCGGTGGGTCGCCAGCCCAAGTCTGGTGGCGGCGGCAAGCAGACCGCCGCTGCGGCCGGCAAGGCGGACGACCAAGGAAAAGTCGCCTTTTTGGCCGTCGAGAAGGTGGACGCGAGTGGCGCCGTGGTGCGTCCCGCCGGAAACAAAGCTAGAGTCACTGTGGGCGGGGCTAATGTACTGTATCGTCAAGTCCCTAATAATTTTGGCAGGAACTTACTGTTATGTTTGCTGAGGGAGTTGACGGCTCAGACACCAGGGGGAAGTAATGTTCAATAATGTACAAACCCCGTTTCCATATGAGTTGGGAAATGGTGTTAGATGTAAATATAAACGGAATACAATGATTTAAAAATAATTTTCAACCCATATTCAGTTGAATATGCTACAAAGACAACATATTTGATGTTCAAACTGATAAACTTTTTTTTTTTGCAAATAATCATTAACTTTAAAATTTGATGCCAGCAACACGTGACAAAGAAGTTGGGAAAGGTGGCAATAAATACTGATAAAGTTGAGGAATGCTCATCAAACACTTATTTGGAACATCCCACAGGTCACTTATTTGGAACATCCCACAGGTGAACAGGCAAATTGGGAACAGGTGGGTGCCATGATTGGGTATAAAAGTAGATTCCATGAAATGCTCAGTCATTCACAAACAAGGATGGGGCGAGGGTCACCACTTTGTCAACAAATGTGTGAGCAAATTGTTGAACAGTTTAAGAAAAACCTTTCTCAACCAGTTATTGCAAGGAATTTAGGGATTTCACCATCTACGGTCCGTAATATCATCGAAGGGTTCAGAGAATATGGAGAAATCACTGCACGTAAGCAGCTAAGCCTGTGACCTTCGATCCCTCAGGCTGTACTGCATCAACAAGCGACATCAGTGTGTAAAGGATATCACCACATGGGCTCAAGAACACTTCAGAAACCCACTGTCAGTAATTACAGTTGGTCGCTACATTTGTAAGTGCAAGTTAAAACTCTCCTATGCAAGGCGAAAACCGTTTATCAACAACACCCAGAAACGCCGTCGGCTTCGCTGGGCCTGAGCTCATCTAAGATGGACTGATACAAAGTGGAAAAGTGTTCTGTGGTCTGACGAGTCCACATTTCAAATTGTTTTTGGAAACTGTGGACGTTGTGTCCTCCGGACCAAAGAGGAAAAGAACCATCCGGATTGTTATAGGCGCAAAGTTGAAAAGCCAGCATCTGTGATGGTATGGGGGTGTATTAGTGCCCAAGACATGGGTAACTTACACATCTGTGAAGGCGCCATTAATGCTGAAAAGTACATACAGGTTTTGGAGCAACATATGTTGCCATCCAAGCAACGTCACCATGGACGCCCCTGCTTATTTCAGCAAGACAATGCCAAGCCACGTGTTACATCAACGTGGCTTCATAGTAAAAGAGTGCGGGTACTAGACTGGCCTGCCTGTAGTCCAGACCTGTCTCCCATTGAAAATGTGTGGCGCATTTTGAAGCCTAAAATACCACAACAGAGACACCGGACTGTTGAACAACTTAAGCTGTACATCAAGCAAGAATGGAAAATAATTCCACCTGAGAAGCTTAAAAAAGCTTAAAAAGTGTCTCCTCAGTTCCCAAATGTTTACTGAGTGTTGTTAAAAGGAAAGGCCAAGTAACACAGTGGTGAACATGCCCTTTCCCAACTACTTTGGCACGTGTTGCAGCCATGAAATTCTAAGTTAATTATTATTTGAAAAAAAAAAAAAAGTTTATGAGTTTGAACATCAAAAATCTTGTCTTTGTAATGCATTCAATTGAATATGGGTTGAAAAGGATTTGCAAATCATTGTATTCCGTTTATATTTACATCCAACACAATTTCCCAACTCATATGGAAACGGGGTGTGTGACCAAAATCCAAAAATGTGTGGTGTTAAACTATGTGTGTAATTAACTGTTGTGTGTTACTGTGATGTTGGATGAGGAAGCAGACAAATCCAAAGGGGGCTAGGCGAAAGGGGTCTGTGATCCAAGTGAGGTCCGTGGGGCAGAGAGAGAGGCGACAAGGTTCGTGTCTGCAGGCAGCCCGTCCTGGCGCCGCGCCGCGACTGATGCACACACCTGTTTGTCATTTCACCTGTCCAGTGTCAAGGTGCACTTGGATAGGCTCCAGTAGATTTATGCTGCTTTAACATCTGCTGACTGAAGAATCCTCCATCAAGTCTTTTATTGGGCGCCAAACAATCATCCATGCCACACCCACTTCAAGTCCACTACTTGAAGTAGTGGACTTGGATCAGTGTGGCAGGATCGGTGTGGCAGGATAACGCTCGCTTCTCCCCTCACTCCATGGACAAAACTGCTCTAGAAACTGTTCATTCAGTTTCTAGAGCAGTTTCTAGGATGAACAGATCCGGTTGTGTCCTGCATATACCGAGCATATTAAATAACAATGTTATATCATTGAACACAAATACAAGCTGGCTTATGTCGCCACAGCGATATTTAGTGGCGGGGGTGTCACACCAGCACGTTTGCCTTCAGCACAAACGTGCTGATGGCACTTTGGACTTGAAGTGGGTGTGGCATGGATGATTGTTTGGCGCCCAATAAAAGACTTGATGGAGGATTCTTCAGTCAGCAGATGTTAAAGCAGCATAAATCTACTGGAGCCTATCCCAGTGCAGGGATAGGCTCGAGAATCGAGGGAGGCAGTCGAGATCCTGGGCAACGGAAGGAAAACACTGCGGGCACAAGGGAGAAGACATGGGAAAAATCAAGCCACGGAGAGGGAACACGGAGAGAGCATAAAGATTGTCGCTTACGGTTCACCATCGAGAAACTAAGTTCCTGCAAGGATCCCTGGGTCCACTGGTCCTTTATCCAGCTCGCCCTCATCAGTCCCAGGTGTGCAGATTGCCGATTGTCTGCAGGCTTGTCGCTGCGTGGGCGTGCTGTTCTCCGCGCGAGCAGGGGCGTGTCTGAGCGTGCTGTCAGCGGAGATCATGGCAGCTGACAAAAAACGGGTTCGAGTCCAGGCCGTGACAAAATGTTTCATAATTTATAATTTATGGTTACCACTCCTGGTCTGTGCTTTAAGAAAAACAAAAACAATTATTAGTAAGTACTAAAAAAAAAACTATGGATACATGTACACAGATAAGCCATGTAGCAGGTAAAACATACTTTTGTTAAAGATGAAACACAAATTGTAGCAATTTGTTACAAAATTTAGTCGTTTCACTTATATTAGTTGACTGCTAATTGGGCAGTTTTAACTCCGCTAATATTTGGCATCAATCCAAGCAGCTGTGTGAACGTCTTCATATCTACATGTTATGTATCTACATGTTATGTATCTACATGTGCACAACAGAGGAGCAGGTTAACTCATGGGAGTAGTGTATGTGTGTTAAAGAGATTGGCAACATGTTGGCTAAGTGATGTCAGTGAGTGAGTGGGCGAGCACAGAGAGAGAGCGGTAGCGCCTGCACTGCGCGGTAGAAGGATGAACAGATCCGGTTGTGTCCTGCAAAACTAATAATAAAACAACCAGATTGTCACAAATCGGCGGTCTCGTCATTCTGACGTGAAAGTGGAGCTTAGCATACCCAATGACGGGTAAAGTGAAGTGTGTTAACCCTACGAAAACATCGACCCTGAAGGGAACATCTACACCGGAGCCAAACAGCAGGAAAAGTGTAACAACAACATCATTACCTGTCACTCTTTAAACTCCTTGTGCATATCTGAATGCTTATTATTTAAATATTTACCTAAGTTTGAAGCGAAGGTGGTAATACTAATTGCCACATTTGGCGAGGCGTGCTTTAAAACAACACTTGAAGCGCGGCGGTTCCGTGTTTAAAGTGTCCCCTTTACCGTTAGTTTTGAAGCCCAAATACCTCCCTTTTGTGTTTCACGCACACTCTTTATTAACCAGTAGAATTGTCGTTTTTTGCCATTCCTCTTCTCCAAGATGTTATTGCTGTATGCACTTTGTATGTGCGTTTTGATACACTCAACATCATGCGCCTCGGCTCTGTAGTCACCGCCACACAGCGGGGATTCAGATGAAAGAACGGTACCGGTACTTTTCCAAGGCAGTATAGTACCGATTTCAATCAATGAGTATCGCGGTACTTTATTAGTACCGGTATACCGAACAACCCTATAATGTAGTAACAGGCACATCTGTAATACCATTTAATATTTACGTATTTTGATAATTTTAAGCATACGCGGCGCATTAATTTAAAAAATGCATCACGTTTGCTTTTTCTTTCTTTAACACTGATTTCAGCTCACTGCAGACTTTTTGAGAACCAACAAACACAATAAAAACATAATTTACTGTGCAAGGTCTGCTGTCATTGGGGTGCCGACTGCTAGGATGTTCATAGATTCCCATTTAGGTGAAAATTGTCTCATAATCTTCGCAAAGAAACGGGGTGGGGAGACGACGCAGGGGGGACAAACACTTTGCGTGTCGTCCTTGCCAGTTCCAGGTCTTAAATGGCTGTCAAAGTCTCCCAACTTCTCAGATTATATTCTCAGCCATCTACTTTTCAGGTGAGATGCATGATTTATGATCTACAATGAATTTACAGGGAGCAAGGAAGCGAGGAAGCAGCAGACCACTCAATGATGTAAACATCGGCACTAGGGATGATGTTCGTTAAGAAATTATCTATGTCGATGCCATTATCGAATCCTCTTATCGAACAGATTCCTTATCGAATCTCTTATCGAATCCAGATAGGTCGTTGTGTGTGCATTGAGTTCCAAAAGCCATAGATGTTATATGACTGGGCCGGCACGCTGTTTATATGGACGAAAAGCGGACGTGACTGAGGACAGCATGCGGACGTTAAAGGGTGAAGGTTTTAGGTGAGAGAGGACACTAAAGGCACGCCCCCAGTGAGCATATAGTGCTGCAATGTGCGTTGTAAATAAAAAAAATTGCAGAAAAACACATCACCAACATGGAAGAGGTGCCGCTGACTTTCGACATCCCGGTGAAGCACACTGTGGAGAAGAAGGGGACCAGGACGGTAGCGAATCGATACGCACAACGGGGCAAGAGAAGTCGGCTTTTACTGTTGTGCTAGCTTGCTATGCTAATGGACAGAAACTGCGACCTATGCTGATTTTCAAGGGGAAGACGCTACCGAAAGAAAAGTTTCCAACTGTAGTCATCATTAAGGCATGACGAAGGAACTCCAACCGCTGGACATGGGTGTAAACAGGACGTTCAAAGTGAAGTTGTGAGCGTCATGGGAGCGATGGATGACAGAAAACTGGGAGGCAGCGTCGGGCGAGTTACGCCACAATTTGTGAATGGATCGTGGATGCTTGAGCTAACGTGTCTGCTTGCAGTGATGTTCGAGCTTTCGCAAAAGCCAGCATCTTTTCTGAGGAGCTCCACGGCAAAGAGACTTACTTTGAAAATGACGAGAGGGAATCTGGCGTTTTTGATGGGGAACTGGCCCAGCTGTTCATTTCGGACACAGAAGATGGGGACTTTGATGGATTTGTGGATGAGGATTGATCAAAAAATAATGTGAGTACATTGAGAAATACTTCAATAAAGTACAACCGAACTCAGCTTTGCTCCTGCTGCCTTTTTAAAACAGTGTCCATGCATGCTAGCGTGTGTTTTAAGCTAGCGTATGTTTAACCATGCCTGCGCCCAAAAATACGCTGCACCTTATTTATGTGTTAAATACAGAAATAGCACCCGTAACTGACACGGCGCCTTTTAATACGGTGCGCCCTATGGTTGCGAAAATACGGTATAGTGGCGTCGATAACGGCTTTGAATCCATGAAATCGGTTCTTTTCTTATCGAAGCATCGGGAGATCCGGTTTTCGAACATCATTTCTAATCGGCACACAAGCTTGTGATCACCGCGTCGCTATAAATAGTTAGTATGAGTTAGCACTTATAATACCAATATCATTAATACTTGGTTAATATTCAAATCACGGAATGCAGATGGAGTATTGTTGGCGCTTTTTGAATATTTATTTATCAGATTTTATGGCCGAAATAATGGAGCTCTCATTGGCTTTGCTTTAAGCTGACTTTTATTTACATTTATTTAATATTTAAAATGCATTAAAAAAAATACACCCGTCATCATGTCTTTCATAATGATAGTGAACGATTGGCAAAATTCCCTAGAAAGTGCAGTTTCCCTTTAATCTGTGAATCTTTGTCTGGATTTGCTGCACTTCTGTGTAAATGCATTTATTTAGCACCAAAATGAGGCAGCAATATAGGGATGTAGGGACTGACTTCCGGTAACCATTCATAGTCATAAGTTCCAACAAAGGTTACCCTAGGGATCCTTCTTTACTAGAACTGTTCCCCATAACTGGTCAAAAGGCACAGACTTTCCCTTATAAACGCACCAGCAATACGAGTCTTAAATTTGTTTCACGGCACAATCAAAGTTAAATGCTGCTGTTACGTTTGGACCCTGTCCACACCTAAGAGAATTGTTAGTCAAGGGCTTAGTTTTTCTTGATTGCGTTGACCTGCTTAAACGGAACAGAGATCCACTCAGTTTTCACTATCACTATCTCAGCAGAGCAGATGACACCTTTTTAAAAATGTGCTAACCCTTTGTCATTGGACTGCTACATTTTCCCCACCACTTTGCAAAATGGTTAGCACAGATGTCATTCAAGCAGTCCAATTTAGTTTTTAGCTAAACAGACAGCATCCACTCCTTAGTATTAGAATATGCCTGGAGAAATATAAAAACACTGAAGCATGGACATGCGGTGAGGGTAAGCAGGCTTCTCATTTTGGGGGAAAAAACATAATAAAACCATAAAAAAATATATTAAATGTATATTTAACTGTTACACATGTATTTTATGTATGATTATAATTTTTTTAAAACATTTAATTAAGTACTGCCACTTCACCTCCTTCCGTGTGTGTCCGTGTAAGAAAAAGAAGAAAAGGGTGTAGCTTACTGCTGGCCTGCTTTTACATCTTAGGGATTTTAATCGATGGTTTGGTTTGTCTTAGAAGACGTTCCGCCTCTCATCCGAGTAGGCTTCATCAGTTCATGCTCATAGACTTAGATTGGTCAAATCTAGTCTAGTGGCAGGTGCCAATACCTCAGTAGGCTTCATCAGTTCATGCTCATAGACTTAGATTGGTCAGATCTAGTCTAGTGACTGGTACCAAAATCCCAAATATTTATACTCCAAAACCAGGAGGGTGTGCCTGGACAAGGATGGTTTCGCCCTATCGTTGTAAGAAAAACAAGTGCTTTGATGCAAAAACAAGCAATCCTACTGTCAAAGCCAACGACAGTCATTGAAGTGTAGTTTCACCTTGTTAGCATTGAGGTATTCTATGGCAGAACGATCCTTGTCCAAAATACTCGGAATCACCCATGTTAGCATTCCATTCAGTTGTAAACAAATGGCACAAAAAACAACTCTAATTAACTAAGTCCTGTTAGAAACATTCTGTTATTTGTTGGAGGCTAAATTGCAGAGTATTTTAGGAATGGTTGAAAGGACAGTCTTGTATGTGGGAGACAGGTGATGTCGCAGACCACCTCCTTTGTTCAGGGATAGTTTTTCAACCTCGACATAGATGGCTTCCCTCACACCTCTTTCGTACCATCTGTCCTCCCTGTCCAGAATCTGTACATTTTTGTTTTCAAAGGAGTGCTATTTCTCCCTGAGGTGCAGCTGAGTCTTGGCCTGAAGAGTTTGCCCGTCTATGGTACGCCATACGTCGGCTTAGTGGTTATTTTGTTTCTCCAATATATGAATCAGTGCCTTCATCATTGACCAGAATGCCATTTGTACCATTTGTTTACAACTGAATGGAATGCTTACGTGGGGGATTCAGAGTATTTTGGAATGGTAGTCGTGTATCCACAGCGATCGTTCTGCCACACAATACTTCAACGCTAACGAGGGGAAATTCCATTTCAATGACTGTCGTTGGCTTTGACAGTTAGGATTGTTAATTTACATCAAAACAGTTGTTTTTCTCACTACGAAAGGGTGAAACCATCATTGCCCAGGCACACCCACTTGTTTTTTGGAGTATAAATCAAAATCTAAGACTAAATCTGACTAATCTAAGTCTATAAGCATGAACTCATGAAGCCTACTTGGATGAGCGGCAAAATGTCTTTTAAGACAAACCAAACAGTCCAGTTGCGATCGATTGGATGCCCTGAGATGACAATGACATGGATGA
Source organism: Entelurus aequoreus (assembly GCF_033978785.1). NCBI lineage: Eukaryota > Metazoa > Chordata > Actinopteri > Syngnathiformes > Syngnathidae > Entelurus > Entelurus aequoreus. The sequence continues at coordinate 52,689,644 of NC_084733.1, forward strand.
CTGAGAAAATTCATAGACACGTCTACGTTTTAGGTTCCAGACTTCTTCTGTCAAAAGTCAACCTCAGTGTTGCCAGTGCCAGTGGCGCGAATCGCCCGCAAAGGAGAGCATTGCAGGGGAAACACACAGCCGCTCTCCTTCATTTTAATTCCACATGCAACGTGTGTATGCCTACGCAGGCTAAACTGTCAATCATGGGTGGATCATGTTGACTATTGGTCCTCCTAATTGTCAATCATTCCGGTAATGTTACATAAGGACACACATATATATATATATATATATATATATATATATATATATATATATATATATATATATATATATATATATATATATATATATATATATATATAATTTATTTATATAATATATTTTATTTGTAATCTACTTTACATTTGATTCCAAATCTCAAAGTGCTACAGAATTATAACCATTGGCGTTGTTAGGCCAATTTTGGCGTTGTAATAAATATATAAATAAAAAATGGCTTATCGATAAGCCATTTGTTTTATTTGATATATATATATATATATATATATATATATATATATATATATATATATATATATATATATATATATATATATATATATATATACACTACCGTTCAAAAGTTTGGGGTCACCCAAACAATTTTGTGGAATAGCCTTCATTTCTAAGAACAAGAATAGACTGTCGAGTTTCAGATGAAAGTTCTCTTTTTCTGGCCATTTTGATCATTTAATTGACCCCACAAATGTGATGCTCCAGAAACTCAATCTGCTCAAAGGAAGGTCAGTTTTGTAGCTTCTGTAACGAGCTAAACTGTTTTCAGATGTGTGAACATGATTGCACAAGGGTTTTCTAATCATCAATTAGCCTTCTGAGCCAATGAGCAAACACATTGTACCATTAGAACACTGGAGTGATAGTTGCTGGAAATGGGCCTCTATACACCTATGTAGATATTGCACCAAAAACCAGACATTTGCAGCTAGAATAGTCATTTACCACATTAGCAATGTATAGAGTGTATTTCTTTAAAGTTAAGACTAGTTTAAAGTTATCTTCATTGAAAAGTACAGTGCTTTTCCTTCAAAAATAAGAACATTTCAATGTGACCCCAAACTTTTGAACGGTAGTGTATATATATATATATATATATATATATATATATATATATATATATATATATATATATATATATATATATATATATATATATAAAGACCTAATACGTATATATATAACAAAAACCCAGACACCATCTTTGTAGTCATTTTTCTCCTGAGTGGACTTCCATCTTCCTTTACAATGAGTGAAGCTGCACGAAACCTTGTGTCTGCAATTGTAAATAATTTAGTTTTTAAGTTTTGTGCTTCTTGTACAATCTATATAAAGTAAGAGGTCCTTTAGTGCACTGCGTCAGCTGCATTCCTGGCCGCGTCAAACAATGGGTCAGAAAAGACTTCACAGTCTTGCAGTCATGTCAATTGAAAAAAACGAGCTTCAGCATCTGAGTCACAACAGAGTGATAGACCGATTTGCCACCCTTAAAAACAGACGGCATTCTTTGATGCTTCCATTCACCAAGTAATTGTTTCTTGTTGATGCTGTAAACAAAATATCACTGTGCAAACCCATGTTTGTTGTTGTTCTGAACACAGATTGAAAATAAACCGACTGAAATAATAATAATAACAATGAATAATTTCTAAGTCTTTGTTAGCCGTTTGTGAAGTTTTGTGCTCGTGCGCTATGTTCGCTCGCATCCTGTGCATTTCCTGGTGGCTAAGCCCCCCCTGTCCTTCAAAGCTAGTGACGCCCCTGACTGCAAGTCATTGATTTGCTCAAAACTTTTGTGAGAGTAAGTATAGTAAGAATTAAGTGCACATTTTGAAAGTATCTGCAATAATATAGCAAACTATGTACTAATGTATAGTATATTAATAGATAAAGTAATGAAGACATTCATAAACAACTTTACACAGTGGACTATTTACATCTGTATTTACTCTTCCTTAGTTTAACCAGTTGTTTAAAGGCCTACTGAAATGATTTTTTTTTATTTAAACGGGGATAGCAGATCCATTCTATGTGTCATACTTGATCATTTCGCGATATCGCCATATTTTTGCTGAAAGGATTTAGTAGAGAACAACGACGATAAAGTTTGCAACTTTAGGTCGCTGATAAAAAAAAGCCTTGCCCCTACCGGAAGTAGCGTGACGTCACAGGCTGGAGGGCTGCTCAAATTTCCCTATTGTTTACAATGCAGCGAGAGCGATTCGGACCGAGAAAGCGACGATTACCCCACTAATTTTAATTTTTCCTTTTACCTATTATTTTTTTATTCAAAATGAAGATGAAAAAATAAATGTAGGCCCGTTTTTTCAAAAGGCATGGCTTTTATTTACAAAAAAAAGAAGTATGGCCACTCAGTCAACATTGACAACAACATGACTAAATATTCTGTAACAATGTAAACATTTAAAACTTTTAACATTTAACAAAATTAAAAGTAGCTTATTTGCTTTTTAATGTGCAAATATAAAAGTCAACATCCAGTGCAAATCTTAATATTCTGCAATAGTATAAGCATTTCAAAAGTAAAAGTATTGCTTATTTTGCTTTAAAATGTGCAAAAATAAAGATAAACATCCAATACAAAAAAGTGCAAAACGAAATATTCTGTAACAACAGTGTAAGCATTTCAACAAAAGTGAAAGTATTGCTAATTTGCTAAAATGTGCAAAAATAAAGATAAACATCCAATATAAAAAAGTGCCAATCTAAATATTCTGGAGCACTGTAAACATTAAGTATTGCTTTTAAAATGTGCAAAATAAACATCCAGTCCAACACAGTACACAATAACCAATTCTACTCATTCCAGTGAGTGACTAACAGTTGTAATGAAGAAAGTGTAGCATGTGTACATGCTCTGGTTCTTTTCTTGTTTACAATATTCCCAGCAGCTGAAAATAGGCGCTCAGAAGGGGTCGATGTGGCTGGAACTGAGAGGTAATTAGCCTTCACCTCAAGCCAGGACTGCGAGTGAGCTGAGCTGCAGTTTATATTTCTAGAAGGTCAACGGGCTCATAGTGATGTTACTAATAGTTGACTGGGAGGTGTTTATTATCATTTGGGGAGAGTCCGCTGCCTGATGCTCACCTGCTAAACACCTATCTGCTCCACGCTGAAGCGCTGACTACATGCGCTCTGAATACACACTGCTGATTGGCTAATAATGCTTCGTGTGTACCAATCAGATGGTTGTGTGGGTGGGACAATGCTGCGTGTGTACCAATCAGATGGTTGTGTGGGTGGGACAATGCTGCGTGTGTATTGGTTGTGTGGGTGGGACAATGCTGCGTGCAGAGGAGCGAAGCAGCTTGTTAAGACTTTAGCAGCTAAAGTTAGCTTTAGCTTAGAAACTCGTTCGGTACACCCCCGTACCGAACCGAAAGCCCCGTACCGAAACGGTTCAATACAAAACACGTACCGTTACACCCCTAGCAGATACAAATGACACATTCATGTTTTTGTGTAATGATGACAACGTATGCTCGCACGGACGATTGACTAGTTGATGGTTTTCTTTTCAAATGTTCGTTCATAGCCGTTGTGCTGCTATGGTAGGCCATTTCTGCTCGACACAGTGTGCATACAACAACATTATTAGGCCGTTTATTGAAATACTCCCACACTTTTGACCACTTTTGGCATGCTTTTCCCCCCTCGCTCGCACCGCTCGCATCGTCTGCTTTGATCGTCTGCTTTGCGCTTTGCCATGACGGTAGTGTGACGTAAATATGCGACGCGTCGACGCACAAAAACAGCGTCGACGTATTTACGTAACCGATGACGTCGACTATGTCGACGCGTCGTTTCAGCCTTACAACCTATACTAACACAGCTCAACTTATCTCGTTCCTTCCACACGCACGTCCATCCTCACTCCTCATTTACGCAACACAACATCAACTTCAGCAGGTCGTTACACTATATTCTTTAAACACAGCAACCTGTGCAGTCCATGTCTTGTTGAAAACACACCATTCGTCATCAACCTTTCTTTTTTTAGCGTCTCGGGGATAACCGGGCATCACTTGTCGCTGTGCACCTTCACTCACAGGACATACGGCCATAAATAACACTTTTCAAAATAAAAGCAGCACAGTTGTATTGCACGCACGACATAGATGTTTTTTTAAATTTGTTTTGTAATTTGTGATTGCCGCTGCGCGCACGAGCATACGTCCACACGGAAGTAATACAAATAACGCTTTTCAAAACAAAAGCAGCACCGTTGTATTGCACACTCGAAATAGATACTTTTTTAAATGTATTTTGTAATTTATGATTGGCCTCACGCGGGCCGGACAGGGACGTACAAAGGGCCGGATGCGGCCGCAGAATGTCCAGGTCTGGTATAAGCTGAGTGACCATGGATCATGCGTGAAGGGGGACGAGGCGTCGAAAAAAGGCACAGCGGACTGGTGGTAACCAGCTTGAGTTTGGAGTCGTGAAAAACAGGGTGACGCTTGATAGATGGGGCAGCTGGAGTTCGACCACCGCAGGGCTGATAATTCTGGTGATCTCAAAAGGCCCCACAAACCTGGGAGAAAGCTTCTTTGAAGAGTCAGCCAATGGTAAGTCCCGAGATGACAGCCATACATCTTCTCCAGGTTGATAAGTGCGGCAGGTGTTCTGTGGCGATCTGCCAGCCTAAGGTTTCAGGCTGCCGTCCAAGACAGAGCCACTCTAGTATCCCGCCACACCCGATGAGCTCGGCGAATGTGCTGGTGGAGGGACTCCTGAAAAGGAAAAATAGGTAGCTGGTAACCGTAGGCAACTTTAAAAAGAGACATAAATATAGCGGAAGAGGTGAGGGAATTGTGAGCGTAGTCCACCCATTGGAGGTGGGAGGACCAGGACAATAGGTGCAGCCTCCAGGTCCAGGTTAGCCCACGCCGTATGGCCCTTGGTCTGGGGATGGTATCCTGATGAGAGGCTCCAGGTAGCCCCTAATGCCTTGCAAAAAGCCTTCCACACTTGAGCTGCGAACTGGGGTCTCCTGTCCGAGACCACGTCCAGCAGGATACCACGTGTGCGGAAAACATGTTTGACCACAAGTTGGGCAGTCACTAGTGATGTAGGTAGTTTGCACAGGGGAATGAAGTGAGCCACCTTAGAAAACCCATCGACCAAATTGAGTATGACAGACTTTCCCCAGGAAACTGACAGGCCTGTAATGATATCCAGAGTGGTTTGGAGAACTACGGTCTTGAGTGAATAAGTAAAGGATGAAGAAGACCGACTAGAGGGCGATGAGAGGCCTTTCCTATGGCACAGACGGAGCAGGCATTCACAAAGTCCTTGATGTCTCTTCCCATCGCTAGCCACCAGAATCTCTGTGAGAATAAAAACAGAGTCCGACTCACGCCAGGATGAGCGGACACTTTTGACTCGTGTCCCCACTACAGGACTTCAGATCACAGTTCATTAAGTACAAACAGCTTGCCCGCAGGAACGTTGTCGGGGACCTTTGTATTGGACCTTTGTTGGATACCCTTCTCTCCAACTCCCATTAGAGTCACAGGTATGATGGTCTCCGGTGTGGTTTCCTCAGCGGCAGAACCGTAAACTCTTAGTGTTACGAGAGCCAGGTCGGTCGGTAATAGAGAAGTTGAAGCGTGTGAGAAACAGTGACTATTGTGCTTGGCGGAAATTAAGTCTTTGGCAACCAGTGCCTCCACTCCTGTATTCCCCACATCATAGTTCCTTTCAGCTGCTGTGAGGCGATGTGGTAAGGCACAAGACTGAAGACTCTCACTCGACCACTGCCTGGATTTTGGCAGGGTCAGGTTTAAGATGGCCCTTCTTCATGATGAACCCCAGAAACGACACCAATGGCAGGTGAAATTTGAACTTCTAAGCTTTGACATATAGCCGATTCTCCAATAACCGCTTTAAGACGAGACAGACGTGATGGACATGTTCTTAGAGATTTTTGGAAAAGATAAGAATGTCGTCAAAGTACACAACACAGAATTGATTAATCAAGTCCCTGAGGACATCGTTAGATTTTGGAAAACTGTGGGCACATTAGTTAGGAGAAAAGACAGAACTACATTTTCAAAATACCCCATAGGGGTGTTATAAGCGTTCTTCCACTCATCTCCCTCCTTAATTCTCCCCAGGTGATAAGCATTGCAAAAGTCTTAATTCAGTGAAAATCGATCACAACTGGACCACTTGGTTTGTCTTGGAAGACGTTTTGCCGCTTATCCGAGGTCATAAATACCATTGCTGGTATTTATGGCCTTCCAAAAATACACACAGATGGGGCTTCCCTCAGACCCTTTGGCAGCGGACATTATCTCCTTTTGTTGACTCTTTTTATCATACGGTGTTGATGTGGAAATGTTTGCCTGGGCATTTTGATGGTGTGGCACCGAACAGAGATCTTGACATGCGGAGTAAGCACTCTTCATTCTCTAGCAGGTGACTTTTCAAATGATGCTACATATTAGCAGTAATGCTACTTTTTGTAGAAACGCTTTCGCCCCACACTTGACAAATTACGGTTGTCTGTTCGACATATTCCCACTTGAAGCCAAACCACCGCCAGACGATGGACCCCGTGCTGTTTTTCTTGGGAATTGATTATTCCTTCATTTGTTACCAGATTCGCACCTTCTTTCTCTCGTATTACCACTCGCATCACAGCTAACTTTAGCCATGCTGCTACCTCTCTGCTCAAGGAGGGCGTATACGTATGTGACGTATGTCGTGACAGTATGTGACGTATGTAAGAAGGTGCGCTTACGAATATCAAAATATAGTCATTTTCTATATCGCACAGAGACTAACCCGCGATATATCGCATATATCGATATATCGCCCAGCCCTACTTCAAACCATGCAACACCCTGAGACAGATATGGGTGCATCCTATAGGACGGACACCCCACACACACAAAAAAAATCCAGTGTAATGATGAATGCACTTATTCATATATTGGGGAAACAAAACAACCACTAAGCTGACGCATAGCACAGCATACAAACAAACTCTTCAGGCCAAGACTCAGCTGTCTACTTGTACTTCATGGAGAAACAGCACTCCTTTGAGAACAAAAATGTACAGATTCTGGACAAGGAGAACGGATGGTACGGAAGAGGAGTGAGGGAAGCCATCTATGTCAAGGCTGAAAAACGTTTCTAACTACGATAGGGCGACACCATCCTTGCCCAGGCACACCCTCCTGGTTTTTGGAGTATAAATATTGGGGGATTTGGCACCGACCGCTGGACTAGCTCTGACCAATCTAAGTCTATGAGCACGAACAAATTAAGCCTACTCGAATGAATGGCGAAACGTTTTCCAAGACAACATTTTTCACAGTTATGTCGTTTAGACAATAATAGTCATTAAAGCGCCGCAAAGATTAAATGTTTTTCTCAATGGAAAAAAGGCCCAGAGCGGAGAAGAAGAGGGCGAATGATACCCACTGCGTGAGACGAGGAAATATAGTCACTTAATACGGACTGGTCCGGACCTGACACGTTATAGAGTCTAGCAACAGGTAACTATGTCTGGCTGGGAGGACCAATGGAGCAGTTGAAAATATGGTATCCGGACTTCCACAGAAAAGACAGTGGCGTAATCTTCACAGACGAGCTCGCTCCGCAGTGGTGACTTGTGCCCCGAGCTGCATTGGCACAGCGTTGTTAGGCTGACGAGTGGTGGTATGGCAGGAATGATTACAGGGTTGACTCCGGCCGCATCTTCTCTATTGCACTCGCAAATTCTGTCATCAAGAGAAAAAGCTAAGTTAATGAGTGTGTCAAGGCCAGCAGTTTCGTCACGGGTAGCAAATTCGTTCTTGATTCGACAATTTAATCTCTTGCAAAAAATGCTGCATAAAACAGCGTAACCAAATCCACTGTCTGCAGCTAGAATACGGACAATCTACGGAGTATGCGGCCACAGAGAGCTTGCCTTGATCCGCAGCCTTTTAGGGGGTGATCAAACAACTTCATAATTTCTTTAGTAAGCAGCGGGAGCATTCTTACTAACTGCCATGGACCAGGCAGTGGCTTTGTCAGATAATAGGCTCATGATAACTGCTATTTTAGCCTGGTCAGAGGAATTGGAAACAGACTGCTGGTCAAAAACCAATGTGTACTGATGGAGGAACTGCTCGCAGGAACTAGACTCACCGGTTAAATGGGGAGAGTGACAAATATTGGACTCCCGTGTGTCGGAGGACTAGCCGGGAGAGGAGAGGGGAACGTCCTGGTCCCAGCGTCACATCTTTCCGGATGAGTCAACACGCTGGAAGGCGGCAGTCAAATCACACAGGAGCTGGTTGTGATTATAGAAAGTCTGTCCAAAGTTAATGAGCGCAGAGTAGAGGCATTGTTTTTCATGTTTGCAAGTAGATTTGTCACGATCGGCTTTGCCGGAATAAGACCCCAGCGCAGAGAAGAAATAATAAGAAAAATAACAAAAACCACACTCAAAAAGGAGTGAGAAAAAAAAACTAAGGATGTACACAAAAGGTGGGAAAAAAACTGAAAACGCAGACAAAAGGTGTGGAGAAACCTTTTGTGTGGTAAACTAAACTAAAAAAGTATAATTGTCTATCTTATGTTACTATTACTGCGATGAGGTGGCGACTTGTCCAGGGTGTACCCCGCCTTCCGCCCGATTGTAGCTGAGATAGGCTCCAGCGCCCCCCGCGACCCCGAAGGGAATAAGCGGTAGAAAATGGATGGATGGATATTACTATTAGCAGTTTATCAGACCATATTTGTTTTCAAACTGTCTATATATTTTTCACAATTACTAAGTTTTTGTAATAAAATATTTTACCGGCCCAAATAAAATGATTGGTGTTTATGGCCGTCACTCACCCACCTCGTCAACACATACGAGCAGGAAGCATGTGCACACATACAAAAGTTGTTCAAGAGAAGCAACAAACCATTTGCAGTCATGTTGTCGTTATGATAGAATATTCATTATATGACAACTAACGCTAACTATCCAAATTCTTGAGCTATATTGGGGCCAAAACATTGTACACTGCTTGAAAAAATACACAAATTTAAACAAAATTTTACATGGGTGGTATGTTTCAACTAAGAGGGGTGTCATATCATTACAGACAGATTCATGAGAAGTCCTCCAAAAATTATCACTTATCTAATAAGACTGAATAGTTTACATTTGGGTGATACATGGTATAAAACTTTGTGGACCGGTCCGGGTGTGGCCGCCTATTAAGGGGACACTGGCATAGTTGTTAGCATGTTGGCCGTACAGTCCAGATATCGGGTTTGAATCTCTATTTGGGCATTTCTGTATGAAGTTTGCCTGTTCTCCCCGTATATGCATGGGTTTTCTTTGGGAACTCCAGCTTCCTCCCACATTCGAAAAATATGCATGTTAGGTTGATTCAGTCTAGGACTGACATTAAATCGACATTGAGGTTTTCATTAGTGCAATAAATAACTGCAAGAGGCTGAGGTTTTTATTTTCTTTCTCCGCTGTCAAAGCATTTCACAGGCATGTTCGCCAATCAGAAATTTTAAGCCTCATGTTGTTTGTCTCTTGCTTCAAACAGGGAGAAAGACGTCTCACTCTCTCCATTGCTCTCTGCACCTGAGCGCATTTGTTTAACAGCAGAATTAACTGAACGCAGTCAGCCCTCTTTACAGTCACTCAGTCTTTGTTTCGGTGGGCGGAGAGCGAGACAGCTCACTTACACACACACACAGGAAGCACATTCAAACAGCGTCCTTACTCGCGACTCGCCAGTTAGAACTAAGAAGTGCTGCAAAGTAACAAAAATTAGAGGGGAAAAAATGATTAGAAAGCCAAATGTCCCGTTGTGGTAATATTTCAGCTTCAAATGGAATGGAAAATACGCGTCCATCAACACGGACAAACGAGCGAAAATGCTGTGATCACATGATGACAATAAACAAAAGACAATGTTTGATCTCGTTTTTCCAACTAGAAATGTTTTTTTTCTTTGAGATGTTCAATATTTATGTGGGTTAAATTTTTGCTAACAGAAATGAGTCTATTTTATTTTTGTATTTCAAAAATAAAAAATGTTGTATAACAAAGTTATATACCTTCCAATTACAGGACAATGTAATTAGAAATAAAAGTTTGTATTCTTTAAAATGTTTATTTGTATTGTTATTATGTATTATTACATTACATTACAATTACGGTATAATTTTTTTTTTTTATCAGTTATTTATTCAGTTTAAGAGCATGATGTAGACCAAGGGTGCCCACATTTTTTCAGCAGGCGAGCTACCTCATCTTCATATCTATATATATATATATATATGTTTGTATGTATATATATATATATATATATATATATATATATATATACATATATATATATATATACAAATACATATATATATATATATATATATATATATATATTAAGGCTGAAACGATGCGTCAACGTAGTCGACGTCATCGGTTATGTAAATACGTCTACGCCGTTTTTGTGCGTTGACGCGTCGCATAATTACGTCACACTACCGTCATGGCGGAGCGCAAAGCAGACTGTGCGAGCGAGGGGAAAAACGCACGCCAAAAGTCGTCAAAAGTGTGGGAGTATTTCAATACACAGCCTAATAATGTTGTTGTATGCACACTGTGTCGAGCGGAAATGGCCTATCATAGCAGCACAACGGCTATGAACGAACATTTGAAAAGAAAACCATCAATAGTCAATCGTCCACGTTAGCATATGTTGTCATCATTACACAAAAACATGAATGTGTCATTTGTATCTGCTAGGGGTGTAACGGTATGTGTTTTGTATTGAACCGTTTCGGTACGGGGCTTTCGGTTCGGTACGGGGGTGTACCGAACGAGTTTCTAAGCTAAAGCTAACTTTAGCTGCTAAAGTCTTAACAAGTTGCTTTGCTCCTCTGCCTCTGTCTCAGCACGCAGCATTGTCCCACCCATACAACCATCTGATTGGTACACATGCAGCATTGTCCCACCCACACAACCATCTGATTGGTACACACGAAGCATTATCAGCCAATCAGCAGTGCGTATTCATAGCGCATGTAGTCAGCGCTTCAGCGTCGAGCAAATAGGTGTTTAGCAGGTGAGCATCAGGCAGCGGACTCTCCCCAAATGATAATAAACACCTCCCAGTCAACTACTAGTAACATCACTATGAGCCCGTTGACCTACTAGAAACTTAAACTGCAGCTCAGCTCGCTCGCAGTCCTGGTTTGAGGTGAAGGCTAATTACCTCTCAGTTCCAGCCACATCGACCCCTTCTGAGCGCCTATTTTCAGCTGCTGGGAATATTGTAAACAAGAAAAGAAGCAAAGCAAGTAGACATGCTAACCTTTCTTCATTACAACTGTTAGTCACTCACTGGAATGAGTAGAATTGGTTATTGTGTACTGTGTTGGACTGGATGTTTATTTTGCACATTTTAAAAGCAATACTTAATGTTTACAGTGCTCCAGAATATTTAGATTGGCACTTTTTTGTATTGGATGTTTATCTTTGTTTTTGCACATTTTAGCAAATAAGCAATACTTTCACTTTTGTTGAAATGTTTATACTGTTGTTACAGAATATTTCGTTTTGCACTTTTTTGTATTGGATGTTTATCTTTATTTTTGCACATTTTAAAGCAAAATAAGCAATACTTTTACTTTTGAAATGCTTATACTATTGCAGAATATTAAGATTTGCACTGGATGTTGACTTTTATATTTGCACATTAAAAAGCAAATAAGCTACTTTTAATGTTGTTAAATGTTAAAAGTTTTAAATGTTTACATTGTTACAGAATATTTTCTCATGTTGTTGTCAATGTTGACTGAGTGGCCATACTTTTTTTTTTTGTAAATAAAAGCCATGCCTTTTGAAAAAACTGGCCTACTTTTATTTTTTCATCTTCATTTTAAATAAAATAAAATAAAAAATAATCGGTAAAAGGAAAAATAATCTATAGATGAATCGAAAAAATAATATATAGATTAACCGATTAATCGAAAAAAATAATCTATAGATTAATCGATAGAAAAATAATCGTTAGCTGCAGCCTTAATATATATATATATTTACATTTATTTATGAAACAGATCTTTTTGTTAACATGTTAAAGGTTTTTTATAAAAATACAAGCATGTTTGCAATTGTATGCATGTTCGAAATAAACTCAAAACATAACCATAACCATAACATATAGATTATTTTCTTTTATGAAGGCAAAAATATAAATTGGTGTATTACCTTATTCGGATGACTTGCATTGATTGGAATCGGACGGGATTCACAGGAGTGCTGATAACTCCCACATTTTCGAATTTACATTGTGGAGGGGAAACATTTCCTCTTTACTGCCCAATACGACATGAAAATGTTTGGTTTTTGGCATGTTGTTTATCCGGCTTCCATAATTGTTTTCAAACACATTGCAAAAAATATATTGACGGCAAACTCCGTAGCTTGCTAGCTTCGTGAGACTCTTATTTTGTTAGCGCAGGCAGGATGGAGCACTTTTATTGTGAAGACAGATGCTGTGCGGTCAGTCTATAGGCTTTTGACAGCAGGTACGGCGTGAGAGTCTGTTGGAATAAAAAGTGTTTCTCGCCTTCCTGTCAGTCGTTTTGTTATTTATACTGAGCTCACAGCACCCAGCGTCATCTCACAAGATCCTCGGGTGCCGGGAGTGTCAATCAAGTGACGGAAGTGACGCCATAGTGAAGCTTGATGATCGCTAATATTTAGGACTATTTTTTTAATGCCTGGCTGGCAATCGACTGACAGACCCTGAGCGATCCACCGGTAGCTCGCTATCTACGTTATGGGCACCCCTGGTGTAGACAAAAGCTCTGAGTCTGTCTGCATGAAGCCAATTATTTTTTAAAGTAAATTATTGCATAGTGTTATAATGTGTGGCTCTATAGAGACAAGAATATGTTGATTGACAGTTGACATAGTTTCTTCTTTTAAGGAGGGGTGTAACAAAAAATAATTGAAAAGAAGCACATGGTTATTTGGAGACTCTAAATCAGGGGTCTCAAACTCAATTTACCTGTGGGCCACTGGATGCAGAAACTGGGTGAGGCTGGGCCGCAAGAAAAGATTTCTTTAAAAAAATCTAACATGCACTTTTTAATTAATTCACCTTCTTTGAATGGCTTTCCCGCCCTAGCAACCATCTCACTCACCATGTAGCTAGCTTTGACTGCTGCATCGCTTTTTTCGCTTGCTTTCTTGACGAAATCTTGTTGCCTCAGTAGACTGGTTTTAAAATTTGCAACCCGGTTCGCGCTCTCATCTCCCTGTTATTTTGCATACTCCTCAGCATGTCTAGCTGTATAATGACGTTTCAAATTGTATTTCTTGTGCACCGCAACTTTCTCTGTGCAAATAAGACACGTCGGGGTGCCCCTGTGCTCAACAAAGAAATATTGCATCTCCCACTTTTCCTGGAATTTCTTTGCTCATCACTAACCTTTCTCTTCACTGCAGGCTTTGAAAAAGACATGTTTGGGATTGTGGAATATATTGGTATTTAGCCAACGCACGGAGAACAATGTTAATTCCGCAATGTGTGTCGTTCCGCTTTTCCTACCTACAGCAACACGGCGGTCGGCGGAAAGTACCGGGATCGCGAGCGCAAAAAAAGGGACGGCTCCTGAAGGATATATATATATCTTCATATATCCATATTTTGTGTTACTTATTAATTTTAATAGTCATATTACATATAGCTAATGTTCCATATTGTACTCTTTGCTTTTCTAATCATCTCATGACAAAGTGCTTGCACTGGGGATGGCCTTGGGGTGGAAGGCAGAGAGAAGGAATCCTCCTTGCTTCCCTTCAGGCCGACTCTAGATAAGGAGCACAATGAGCATGTGTTTGAGGTGAGACAAGTGAGGGCAGGGGGGGGGAGGTATTGAAGAGGAGAGTGTTTTACGGGAAGTTTTCAGATCAACTTGGGCTCCGCATTTATATGTGTTGTTCGAGGCTGGTCTCTATTCTCAAATATTTGAAAATAAATTACAAAATACCTATCCTGTCCTTGGTGGTACTTTTGAGTTCAGTTTATAGTCATCTAAGGAACTTGGGACTGACCAGCGTTTTACATCCCACTTGGAGGAACATCTGGTCAAACGCAACACTCCCGAATTGTGTTATCCGGCGTCATATAAAAATATATGTACTGTTCATCGTGTGAGGCTATGCAAATTAAACATCCATCCATACATTTTCTACCGCTTATTCCCTTCGGGGTCGCGGGGGGCGCTGGAGCCTATCTCAGCTACAATCGGGCCACCTCATCGCAGGCAAATTAAACAATAAAAAGAAAACAAATGTTCGAAATAAACTCAAACTCAAACTCAAATAACGGTTTGAATTGGTCCAGGTTATCAGGGACTTTATTACTGACGGACAGGTGTCGCGGTGTGACTGCAGCACGTAAGAAAACCCTCGTCTCCATGGCAACGTTTCTGTCGCTTTCACTCATTTGCCGCTTTTCCACTAACGCAGGGGTATTTTGGACCCAAATAACAAAAATCGTCTCTGTCTGGAGCCAACGGGAGGAAGGGGGGGGGGGGGGGGGGGCTCGCCGTGGAGTTTACAGTTACGGTAGCACAATTATCCCCGAACGGGCTAACATCACCACTAACGTGTTACACGTCTGATTCGCCCAGCGACTCTCTGTCGGAGTATCAGCGCTGGGGTCCAGTGCACCACAGTTTTGTATTGTCGCTCGGTCCTTCGGCGGAGTGCTTTGGAAGCTACCGGACCGCTCTTCTTCCCCGCCCGGACTGTTTACAACGGGGGCGGGAGCGAGCAGGCGGGCGAGCGAGGGAGGCAGGAAGGGAGGGAGGAATAGCGTGTGCGGGTGTCGTGGAAAAGCGGCAAAATGTTTCTCTGCTTGCATCACGCAAGTGACGTCAATACATACTTGCCAACCTTGAGACCTCCGGATTCGGGAGATGGGGCGGGGGGGTGAGGTGTGTGTGGGTGGGGTTGAGGTGGGCGGGTTTGGGGTAGCGGGGGTGTTTTTGTAGCCCGGAAGAGTTAGGGCTGCAAAGGATTCTGGGTATTTGTTCTGTTGTGTTTATGTTGTGTTACGGTGCGGATGTTCTCCTGAAATGTGTTTGTGATTCTTGTTTGGTGTGGGTTCACAGTGTGGCGCGTATTAGTAACAGTGTTAAAGTTTTTGATACAACCACCCTCAGTGTGACATGTATGGCTGTTGCTCAAGTATGTCTTGCAATCACTTGTGTGTGCCTGCAGAAGCCTCATACAACATGTGTCTGTTTGTATGGAGAAAAAGACGGTGCGACAGGTTCTAGAGAACACTAGAGGCAGTGCCATCACGACACGCCCTCAATATTGTTGAGAGCCACATACCACACCGTGATTGGTAGATTCCTTCAGCTCCGCACACAACGCTGTCAAGCGCCATTCATTTAAAACTTGCGGGCTGCACTAACATTAAACTTTCATATTAAGGTAGGGGCCGCGAAATAACGTCTCACGGGCCGCAATTGGTCCGCGGGCCGCGTGTTTGAGACCCCTGCTCTAAATCGTCCATAAGTGTGACTGTTTTTTTTTCTTTATATAGCCCACCTCTTGCGCAAAATCAGCTGAGATAGGCATCAGCTTACCCACGACCCCAATGAAGACCAGCAGGGTAGAAAATGGATGGATATTTATAGATAGACATTATAATACAATTCTGATGGGCCAGATGTTTTCTCTGGGCCGCGAGTTGACAAACCTTGTTGTAAAAGGGTAGAGGAGTGATCACATAACAGTCAGCGCCACTGCATGCATGCATGTGTGTGTTTGTACTGATGTTTGAACGCTTCAGTAAACAATCTGACAAATGTTTACTTTGTGTTTGTTTTGTACTCACCCTTCCAGGAAGCTACTTCATGCCAGCAACCACTGCTTTATGTACTGTATACAAAAGACAGATTACAACCCTGTTCCGAGGCTGCAAACAAAGTGAGATGAGGTGATCGTAAATAATAGGGGTGTAACTATTGATCAATATATCAATTTATATTCCTAAATTTAAAGTATATTGATCTGTGCTTATAAAAATAAGGACATTAAATATTAAATCTATTTGCCCTACTGTGACGTCATCAAACAAAAATAGCGGATAGCTACAGTGGTCGAGAAAGATCACAAGAAACGCAAACGAGACAAAATCTTAAATTACAACACAAAAACTTTCAGCTACAGCACAAATGCAAAAGCCACAACAAAGGCAAACAACACAAAACAATAATATAAAGCTGCCACACAACTTGAAGCCACAAAATACGTAACAAACACATTGGAAGTAGGGCTGGCCTTTTATTAATATCTCGATATTTTCAGGCCATGTCACGATACACAATATATATCTCGATATTTTGTCTTGGCCTTGAATTAACACTCAATGCATATAATCACAGTAGTATATGATTCTATGAAATTAAACCTTTGAAATGGTTTCCCAAAAACTCTTGCCTTCAACTCAATGGAAAGAAAGTCTGTGTAATATATTTAAATTATTTAAATAAACACTGCAACTCCTCAGTAGTAAATATTCACTCTGAATTATTCCACAAGCTTGTTGATGGTTATCAAAAAGTGAAACTTGCAAATGGAAATTTTAACCAAGCTTATTAGAGGATCCATTCATTGTCTACCGCTTATCCCTTTCAGGGTCATGGGGGGTGCTGGAGCCTATCTCAGCTGCATTCGGGCGGAAGGCGGTGTTTACCCTGGCCAAGTCGCCACCTCATCACAGGGCCAACACAGATAGACAGACAACATGCACACTCACATTCACACTGTGGGGAACCCACGCAGTCACAGGGGGAACATGCAAAATCCACACAGAAAGATCCCGAGCGCAGGATCGAACCCAGGACCTTCGTATTGTCACTGTCACTAACCCCTCTCGTACCGTGCTGCCCTATTATATTAGAGGATGTGTTACAATTTAAAAAAATAAGCCCAATTAACAATCACCTTTGCAATCAAATAATTAGTCCAAAATGAGTAAAATTGATGTTTGATTTGAAATTATGTTTCAATAAGAGACTGTGAAAATTTGAGAAAAGCCCAAATAATAAAAAATTGTCCACTTATTTTTTTATTATTACATTATCATACCCAAAACGTGTATGACACGATTTGTTGTTTTTCAAAAGCAGAGCATCTTCAGTTGGAAGATGTGAGACATCAAAGAGGTCCAACGTGCCAGTGACATAAAAGAGGCCTTTGACGTCACAAACTGGGACACTGAGTCTAGTCCAGCCATAACTCAGTTAAGGTCCGATCGAGCAGAAGTTTCATCCTATTAGCACCATCAGATCCATCACCACTTCTTCAACAATGCAGATTTCATCGTCAAACAGGTGAGTTAAGTCTTAACATAACTTTTATTGATTTGAAAAAAAAAGCACAAACTGTTATCATGAACATAGATATAAAACTTAGCAGAGTTTTACTTGAGTAAAAGTTGTACCTTTAACACCGAATATATTATTAGTATTATTACCTCTACAATTGTATTATTAGTATTATTACCTTTACAATCCACGGTTACTATGTACTTGTATGCCAAGTACAGCTGGAACATTTCAAATTGCTCTTAACGCACTAAGGACGAACGAAGGTGTGCTTAACATATCATTTGACACGGTTGACTTTTGCGCCCACTAATTGTTGTCGTTAAACGCTTAATAACGGTAATAACGAGCTAATATGTATTCATTTATTTCCAATTTGTGACCTGATTAGAGCTAAGTGGCATCATCATGCTAGCCGATAGCTGAATAAAGTTTATTCAGCTATCGGCTAGCATGATGATGCCACTTAGTTTATTCAATAAACTTTGAGTCTGTACGTGAACTACGAAGGTTAAACAAACGGCTTATTTGTCTTAATGTCGGTAGCAAGCCGTATAATGGTAGGCATGTACAAGGATCTTTACCATTCTACACTAGTAATAAAACATGGACAAAGTGGACATTACCTTTCGGCGGTGTCAAGTCGGTTGGGAGCTTCTCTCCCGGGTGCAGCGTTGCCAGGTGGTAAATGACAAATTATCGGAGCATAAACCGTTTGAGGAAAATGATCATATATACCGGTACCCAATAATTGGGACTGTCCCAATTTGACGTTGCACAGGTCCATCAGCTGCAGTAAATATATAAATAACGTGGCTTGTAGTGCAGTCTTACTTTTAAATAAACTAGCAGCAAACTTAGGAGAAGCTGCCACTGGCAGAACGATGCCTCCACCTGGCAGTTAAGAGGCTGCTAAGACAATTCATGCACAATATCAGACGCAATGTGGGGGTTTATGCTGTTTGCCACCAGCCATGTGTTGAACGGGTCAAACTATCCTTCATTTTGGGATTTTGAGGGAATATGGGTGGTACATTGTACAGCGTGTAAAAATTGTTGCACAAATACGTATATTGTACTGTTGGCACCTCTGCTGGCACACTTTTGTTTCCATTGGAAAGGTAAATGCATGTACCTGTATATTAAAAATACATCATAACTTGCTGATTTGTCAAACGATTTTCATGCAGTATACTTTATTGCCAATGTCAAAATATGTTTTATTGTTAAAATATATTTTAAAAAAATTGGATTAATCACACTTTTGAATTTCGATTCATCGTGATTAATCATGCACAGTGAATTACTTGCATACATAAATCAAAAGGGGACAAGCGAATACTGTTTTTCTTTTTTTATGCATTCTAACTCATAAATAAATGCAATCAAAAATCAGCTGCCAATGGAGCTTATGGGAGTTGCTCTATTCTTCCTATAAAGCCCTTAAAACATCTCCGTCAAAGTTGTATATAACTGCTGTAAATATATATGTAATGTAGTAACAGGCACATTCATAATAAAATTTAAGATTTACGCATTTTGCTCATTTTAAGCATACAGCAGCTCATTAATTAAAAAAAAAATGAATCACACCGTTTGCTTTTTTCTTCAACATCACTGATTATAACTAAAACATCACTTACTGTATAAGGTCTGCTCTCACTGGGATGCCCGCTGATAGGATGTTGATATATTTATATTTAAATGAATAATAATATTAATCGTCGCAAAGTAGAAAAAAAAGGGGCGAGGGGTGGACGAGCGTCTTTTTGTGTCTTTTTTTCCAATTCCGGGTCTAAATTGGCTGTCAAAGTGTACCAATTTATCAGATTATGTCCTCATCCTTCTACTATCAAGGTAAGAGGCATTATTTATGATCTACTATAAACTTCCACGAGCTCTGAGGTGAAAGCAGCTCACCAGCCAATGATGTCAACATAGCAGAACAAGCTAGTTGGCTGTTTATGATCACGGTGTCGCTATAAATAGTTTGTCTGTGTTAGCGCTTATAATATTAATATCACTAATACTTGGTTAATATTCAGTCACGAGATGTAAATGGAGTACTGCTGGCGTTTTTTGGATGGTTATATGGAGGGCTTTATGGCCGTATGTATATATACTCTATTGTAAGCGGACTTTTGTTTACGTTTATTTACAAGTTAAGATGCATTAAAAAAGATATATTCTTCTTGTCCTTCTGTCTCCCATTGTGAATGATAGGTAAGATTCCAAAAAAGTGCAGTTCCACTTTAATAAATTGACCTCAAAGAAGACCCCAATATTTTGATACAAATGCAATGTTATTGTCAGAATGTCTATCACAAACAGTTTTAAAATGTTTGATTTGAGTGTACGTCATTTTTTTGCTCAAAACACAGTCACAGTATTTTCTAAAGTCTTGTCAAGTAGTTTTGGGGAGTTAAATTTTCCAGTGAGCACACCAATCAGAGTCTCCTCACTCATCTTTGCACTGATGTACGTATTGACCTGATCAGTGACCGTATAAAAACCCATGCCGCCTTTCAGGTAACCATCAGAAGTTAAGGTGAAGGAGCATGTACTGTTAAAATAAATTGCGTGATTCATCTGCATGTATACATGATTAATGTAATATTTTTGTAAATAATCAAAAACATAATTGTAACAAAACATTTTTTCCTTACTTAAAGGGGCTGTTTGAAACATATTTACAGGAGCTTAGAGGGCGTCAACTTTCCAATGTATTTTGCACAGTATATCCCACCCTCTAATGGTTTCTCCTACATAATGATGTAATTACGTATGTACGTAACACATGCACACACATTAGCTTTAGTTGACTTCAGTTAATAATAGCAATTTGGATAGCTAGCGTTAGCGGTCATTAAATGTATATCCTATCATAACAACAACATGACTGCAAACTGTTGGTTGTCTTTGATTGCTTTTCAGTTTTGTATTTGTGCACACGCTCTCTGTGCATACGTGTTGACTAGACAGGGTGAGTGACAGCTGTAAACACCAATCATTTTATTTGGTCGGTAACAAAAATGTATTACATAAACTTTGTAATTGTGAAAAATATAGACAGTTGTCAAACAATTGTGTCCTGTTAGGCAACTAATGGTAATATAATAAATACAAAATAAAAAAGACGCTTGAACGCATTATAATAATCCCTTCAATAAACTCCCTCAATTCCCCCCAAAAAACAGATTAACTCGCTGGACTATAAAAATAATATAACATACATCTGTAAACGTGGATGCATATGCAAAAGTGCAATATACACATATATATATATATATATATATATATATATATATATATATATATACATATATATATATATATATATATATATATATATATATATATATATATATATATATATATATATATATATATATATATATATTTCTGTACAGTTATCTATCTATTTAAATCTGCACCTTATTTTGGAAATGCAAACACTCTGCACCTTATTGCTCTTGTATCCTGCACTACCACGAGCTAATGCAACAAAATTTTGTTCTTATCTGTACTGTAAAGTTCAAATTTGAATGACAGTAAAGGAAGTCTAAGTCTAAATAAGATAGCTAGTGGTGTTCTGGTTATCTATTTTGCTTTGAAAAATGTTACAGTGAGGAAGTTGTACACAACACTTTTAAGAAAGGTTATTCAAAGCGTGCTTGTTTCAACAGGACAGAACGGCGTAGTGTGCAAACGTATAAAGCACAATGTGCAGGCATTCTTGTTTTATTCAGTTCCTTGTTGTGCCTTCTATAACCAAAAAATAATGCCCTAAAACTTTGCCCCTACTAGATTAGGCTCGCCATAGTCACGCATCTCAAAAGAGCATGTCCCATCTATTTATCATATCTATTACCAAAAGTAGTGCTGCAATCATTTTGCTGATCTTTTTACATGGAAATATATGTTACCAACATCCTAAGTCTCTTGTCATTCTCTTTCCTATAGCAGTCTGTTCAATTATGACACTAATGGAATCCATGAGAAAATTTGGCAGCGATTACTATCTTCTCTCTTTAGTGAAAATCCGTATACAGTAGAGGTAAGCAGCATGCTCACGCCTCATTTCAAATGATTTCTTCTCTCTTGTTGGAGCACAGAAAAAAACGACATTGTCTTTGTGTTTGCAGAAGATGCATATTAGGCAGTTTGTGCTTATGAAGCAGTGGAATAAAGTTCCTGGACATATCACTGTGGACCACATGAAGCAGTGGCTCCTGGCTCAAATAATCTCCCTGGACAAGTGAGAACAGTACAGCCATGAATGCCAGATGACTTTAAAAGGGTGACAATTACTAAATCCACATTCTTTTTTAAAGGTGCCAGAGAATAAAAAGTGATTGGTTACAGGCCTGGATCAAATCAAAGTTCTGCTTTCTGGACCAGCTAGAGAAAGAAGTCCATAAGGATCTCATTGAAGAGATGCACCTTTCACAGCTGCTTGGGAGGAGGGTAAGGAAATTATTATGTACACTTGTTGAATGTTTGTCTCACGGCAAGTCATACATTTGTCACCAAAGTCCATTATAGATCGACTGATTATCGGCCTGGTTGATTATTGGCGCCTATTTGGCATTTTGACATATATCGGTGTCGACCATCTTTTTATTAGTATTTGCCTTTTTTTATATAACTACAACATCACTACATCAGCAGATACAATATATATATATGGGTTTCCACGGAGCATTAAAAAGTATTCAAAGTTATTAGTCGTATGTGGGCTCTGTACCGAGGATGTCGTTGTGGCTTGTACAGCCCTTTGAGACACTTGTGATTTAGGGCTATATAAATAAACATTGATTGATTGATTGATTGATTAAATGGATTTTGTGAAAATTAAGGCCTAAATGGCATTTAAAAGCAATAAATACAATGTCCAGAGGCAACAAAAAAAAGGTTATACATTTGTAGGACTGGGCCGAGAGTTAATACGTCATTCAATCAAACGATAAATGAAAGTAAACATAATAATCATCAACTGTCGATACATATATCAGCGGTCATCGATAAATGGCTATTATGTGCGTTTATTTTCTTTCTCTGTCTTTCAAACTGGACACAAAATGTCTTGTCAGGCTCAAAAGCGCTGCCTTCATGGAGGACCCTTCGCTGGACGGCAAATTCAAACAGCTCTGGGGGCCAATGCTTTGCCATTCTTTGATCACTGTAGGCGTGTAGTCCTTAACTCTGACACCGTGTCATGTTAATGCGGAAGTTGAACTTGTTTAATACACGACTCTTTTATTTTAGTATTTTACAGTTCAACACAAGAGCTAACTTGGATAACATTAGCAACTCTCGTGAAGCAGACACCTCACGTGACCTACGGTGGCCAAGGATGGACAACCAAGGCAATTCTCACAACACCTGGATGAATGAAATCCATACATTCAGAGAAAATCCATGATTATTGGGTGGTGTTCCTATGATGAGTCACAATTGGCTAAGGTTATGGTGAAACATTACGGACTGGCCAATCAGAGGCAAGATAAGACGGGTCATCAAAACTAATAAGCAAAATCATATTTGTCATGGGCAACACTCGGAATGTGGGTTCATTAAAGGAGCGCGTCGAGTTTTATGTTCTGTGATTCAAACAAATAACGCATCAGAGATAGATGAACATGAAGACGACAGAAAGATATCTCTACCAAAAATCCAAACTTTGATTAAATATCTTGACGAATAGGAGATTATTATACAAATAAAGAAGAGCAGGCAACAGCTCACACATTCTCATACTTTCTATAACATCCAGGAATAAATTATGTCAGTCAGCTTGATAAATGTCTCACCTATAAGCTACGTGAAAGAACCACAAATTGGTTTCATTTAAATGTTTGCAAAATTTCAGGGTCCCTCATGCACAAAGAAACCATGCATTGTATTAAATTCATATACTGCTATAAAATGTAACACAATTGAGTACATTAGATAGCAAGTTATTGTGATGTAAAGAAGTCCTATATTTTTATACTCCGAAATGCAAATGTTGATGCTCCTCTGACCCGCAGCAATAGACACTCTCCTGATGTTTTTTGGTGTTAAATTACCTACATTACATCAGCACCGCATATAAAATGATGTCGCTACTGGTTTGACGTTACCCAAAAAATATTGTTAAAAAACATTTAACGCACCAATATGATTCAGTTTAAGAGATTGTTCAAATTACAAGTGCTCACAAAGTACAAATAAGAACAATTATGATGAACATCTTGAACCTTTTTAAAAATAAAATGACAATGATTACGTATGTATTTAATATTTGTTTACTTATTATTTATTTATTCACTGTTCTATTACAAAAGAAAGAACAAGGAAATGGGATAAAACTGCTATTATATGAAAAGGGTTAGAATTAAATAAACTCTGCTTCTTCCTACTCCTTTTCGGACATGCTGTAATAAAACAACTGGAAATATGTGATGCATTATATTGTATCGTATGCATGTTCAAAATAAACTGAAACTGAAACTTAAAGCCTTGTCCAGCTGTCTACTGATGTATATTATTCATGTTTGAATAACTTTCACTGCGAATATTGGCTCCATATATCGAATAACGGTTATCGGCCTCCTTGACAACTAATAATCTGTATCTGCCCTGAAAAAAACCTACATCGGTCGTTCTCTAGTCCACAAATCTTCTTTAATAAGTCACTTTTAACATTCTTTAAAATGTTTAGGTTTGGTTTGGTCAAGTATCTTTGAAATGGTCGGTCCAGCTAAAATAAAGCCAAAATAAAACTCACGACTAGTATAATTCAAATTACGTTGTAGTTTTATTGATCTTCGTACTTGTTATTATTTCTCTTTGCCTTTCTTTTTATTGGTTTAGTCCAATCAAAATGTTCTGGAATAATTTTCCGACTCATTTGTCTTTATCTCTCTTGAAGGTCACACTGGAAGGTGTAACATTGGTTTTTTCAATCATGTGTCCGGGAGCAGAGCGACTTGTTGAGACGTCGTTGCAGCAACTCTTCAACGGGCTGCAGGCGTTGTTTAACGTCAACGGCCTCGAGCTTGAGAAGTTAATGCCGTACATTGAGTTCCAACTCGCAACTGCCCACTTGCTGGCAGAGGTGGTGAACTATACTGTCAGTGTTTTCCTGAATATCCAGGAGCTACCTGCTGACTGGCACAGAGGCCAGGACCCCACTTCAGCGCCTTTGACAAGAAGGGCTGAGGCTCCCAGTGTGATTTGCAGAATGCTGAAACAGGCACTAACTTCATGCTTCTGCCTAAGTCAACAATTGAGTGAAAGCAGGCTCGTCCACACCTGCATTTCGTTGGTTTGTGAGAAAATGACCGACAGCATTTTTAGATACTTTGCTGAGGGCATTAAAAGCTCCCAGCTGCTGGACTTTGACCAAAGCTTTTTTATTGCACCAGGCAGAATTATGAGGGGCATCAAGGACATGGACTCTATTGTGATGATCAACAATTACTTTTTACAGTGAATAGTGTGCTTGGTGCAGCATGTAAATAACATATATTGTTTTTGTGTGTGCTGAAGATTCAAATGATGCAGTTTATGTTTAAGCAGCATGAGGACTCCCATGCATCTCAGTTATTTATGTTTATATATATACAGGTATATAAATGTGTCGTTACAGATATAGACGTTCTCATTCATTGCCTATATGTCCTGTTTATGTATGTGTTAAATAAAATGAATTAAAATATTAGTTGTGTTTTTGTTTATTTTTACAGTTGATTGCTCCCTTTTTTGGTTCATTTAACCAGAGAAGAACTCTGAAACATTGGACAGTCCTCCCTCGAACTTCTTTCAGCAGGCGCACTTGTTAAACTGAGGCAGCGGGGATTACGCACAATTGCACTTCCATCCATTCACCCGGCGAATGTCTGCTCCCTTGCTGATAAGATGGACAAACTGCTGCTCCTAAACACCAGAATCACAGATTTTTGCAGACCCGCCGCCCCGTGTTTTACGGAAAAATGGCTCAGTGAACACATCCCGGATAGCTCACTATACCTATCAGCTCCTCAGAGCAGGCCGCGTAAAATAGTTCCCAGGGAAGACGAACGGAGGCGGTCTACTGTATGCTTCTACATCAGGGGTCACCAACCTTTTTGAAACCAAGAGCTACTTCTTGGGTACTGATTAATGCGAAGGGCTACCAGTTTGATACACACTTAAATAAATTGCCAGAAATAGCCAATTTGCTCAATTTACCTTTAACTCTGTTATTATTAATAATTAATTATATTTATATTTGTGGAAACACTGATCATCTTAATGATTTCTCACAATAAATATATATAGAAACAGATAAATATCAATATGCAACACTTTATTTTTATATTTTCTCCAAGTGCACATTTTTCAAATTGAACATTTTCAAATGATCACTTCTAAGACCGTCTTGTGAAATCACAATATCCCATTTTAACTAGCTAGCCACTAACATTTTTTAACAAATCATGAATTACTTTGCACCATGTTTGTACAAATAATAACTCATGTAAAATACAAAAGTAAACTCTCAAATTTTTAAATCATGTCACACTTTGAACTGGACACCAAATCTGTTATCTGTTTCTTTGTCAGTTAGTGGGAAGCCTGGCATTGCATGCTGTTAACTAGTGTGTTGTACTCTGGTGTGTAACTTGACACTGCAACTCTGAGTGAGTCTTGCAGATGTGCATCAGTGAGGCGTGTTCTGTGTTTGTTCTTGATGAAGTTCATGTCAGAAAAGGCTGATTCACAAAGATAAGATTTTTCCTCATTGTTTGCAGAACCTTCTTAATCTTTTGGACATATTTTCACAGCAATCTGGCCTTAAGCTTAATTATGATAAATGTAAAATGTTAAGGATCGGAAATCTAAAGGGAACGTCCTTTCGAATGGAATGCAAAGTGCCTGTTTTGTGGACAGATGGACCAGTTAACATACTTGGTGTTGTTGTCCCAGAAAATCTGGAAGATCTAGGCTCAGTAAATTATGATAATCGACTAAGAAAGCTGGACACAATTATTCAATTATGGAAAGGGAAATCCCTAACCTTGTATGGTAAAATGTCTATTGCCAACTCGTTAATTATTCCTTAATTTATTTATTTTTTTTTGTCATTACCAGCTCTATCACAAAACTTTTTTAAGATTTATGAGCGGAGGGTCATCGATTTTGTCTGGAACGGCAAACCAGAAAATATTAAAAGAAAGGTTTTGTACAATGAGTATGAATATGGGGGCCTGAAACTTCTCAACCTTGAAGCTATGTGTCTGTCTTTAAAAGCATCAATTGTTCCAAAGATGTATTTAAACATTGGGTAATACACAAATGTCCTGTTGGACAAAAAACATGTACTGTATCAAAAGAAATTGTATCCTTTTTTACAAGTGATCCCCTCCCAGAGAGTCTGCTGGGAAACATTCATAAAGGAAACAATCCACTCATAGTGGAGTTTTCAATTTGATGTGCCAGAAAAAAGAGACGATATTTTGCAGCAGATAATATGGATTAACTCTAATATTGTAATAGATGGAAAGCCTTTCTGTTGGAAAAATATGTTTGAAAGAGGAATCATTTTTGTCAATGATATTATCAATCAATCAATCAATCAATGTTTATTTATATAGCCCTAAATCACAAGTGTCTCAAAGGGCTGTACAAGCCACAACGACATCCTCGGTGTCGAGGGTCTGACATAATATTGTGAAAGTCCAACACATCAGCGAAAGTCCAGTCCATGGTGGGGCCAGCGGGAACCATCCCGAGTGGAGACGGGTCAGCAGCGTAGAGATGTCCCCATCTGATGGACAGGCTAGCGGTCCACCCCGGAGCAGAGTAGAAAAGAAAAGAAAAGAAACGGCAGATCAACTGGTCTAAAAAGGGAGTCTATTTAAAGGCTAGAGTATACAAATGAGTTTTAAGATGAGACTTAAATGCTTCTACTGAGGTAGCATCTCTAACTTTTACCGGGAGGGCATTCCATAGTATTGGAGCCCGAATAGAAAACGCTCTATAGCCCGCAGACTTTTTTTGGGCTCTGGGAATCACTAATAAGCCGGAGTTCTTTGAACGCAGATTTCTTGCCGGGACATATGGTACAATACAATCGTCAAGATAGGCAGGAGCTTGACCGTGTAGTATTTTATACGTAAGTAGTAAAACCTTAAAGTCGCATCTTAGGTGCACAGGAAGCCAGTGCAAGTGAGCCAGTATAGGCGTAATATGATCAAACTTTCTTGTTTTTGTCAAAAGTCTAGCAGCCGCATTTTGTACCATCTGTAATCTTTTAATGCTAGACATAGGGAGGCCCGAAAATAATACGTTACAGTAATCGAGACGAGATGTAACGAACGCATGGATAATGATCTCAGCATCGCTTGTGGACAAAATGGAACGAATTTTAGCGATATTACGGAGATGAAAGAAGGCCGTTTTAGTAACACTCTTAATGTGTGACTCAAACGAGAGAGTTGGGTCGAAGATAATACCCAGATTCTTTACCGAGTCGCCTTGTTTAATTGTTTGGTTGTCAAATGTTAAGGTGGTATTATTAAATAGATGTTGGTGTTGAGCAGGACCGATAATCAGCATTTCCGTTTTCTTAGCGTTGAGTTGCAAAAAGTTAGCGGACATCCATTGTTTAATTTCATTAAGACACGCCTCCAGCTGACTACAATCCGGCGTGTTGGTCAGCTTTAGGGGCATGTAGAGTTGGGTGTCATCAGCATAACAGTGAAAGCTAACACCGTATTTGCGTATAATGTCACCTAGCGGCAGCATGTAAATACTAAAGAGTGCAGGGCCAAGAACCGAACCCTGGGGAACTCCGCACGTTACCTTAACATAGTCCGAGGTCACATTGTTATGGGAGACACACTGCATCCTGTCAGTAAGATAAGAGTTAAACCAAGACAAGGCTAAGTCTGACATCCCAATACGCGTTTTGATACGCTCTAATAAAATATTATGATCAACAGTATCGAAAGCGGCGCTAAGATCAAGAAGCAGCAACATAGATGAAGCATCAGAATCCATCGTCAGCAATAGATCATTAGTCATTTTTGCGAGGGCTGTCTCCGTAGAGTGATTTGCCCTGAAACCGGATTGAAAAGGTTCACAGAGATTGTTAGTCACTAAGTGTTCATTTAGCTGCTGTGCGACAATTTTTTCGAGAATTTTCGAGATAAACGGTAGGTGGGACACCGGCCGGTAGTTCACCATGAGGTCAGGATCGAGGTTAGGTCTTTTGAGTAGAGGATGAATAACCGCTTTTTTGAATGCTAGAGGAACAGTACCAGAGGAAAGTGATAGGTTTATAATATTTAACACTGATGGACCTAATAAAACAAAAAGCTCCTTGATAAGTTTCCCAGGAATTGGGTCAAGTAAACATGTTGTTTGTTTTGTCCCATTTACACATTTTAACAATTCCTCCAATGTTATTTCATCAAAGAGAGAGAAACTATTTTGGAGGGCAATGTCCGTCGTATATACAGTCGTATTTGTGTTAATAGAACCCAGTTGTAGCTGAGATGCATTGTCTTTAATCTCTTTTCTAATGACTTCAATTTTCTTATTAAAGAAATTCATAAAGTCATCTGCTGAGTGGGTGGAGCTACTGGGAGGAGTCCCTTGTTGGGTTAGCGATGCTACTGTACTAAACAAAAATTTAGGATCATTTTTGTTGAGGTGGATGAGATTTGAGTAATATTTTATACCTCAGCTTTAGCTGAGGTAAGCATGCGTTTATAAGTTATTAAACTATCACACCATGCTTGATGGAAAACCTCAAGTTTAGTCGCACGCCATTTGCGTTCCAGCTTTCTACATGATAATTTCTGGGCTTTAGTTTCTTCTGTAAACCATGGGGTACGCCTTTTGGGGGCCCTTTTTAGCTTTAGCGGTGCTACAATATCAATGGTGTCGCGCAGGGCGTCATTAAAGTTGTTAGTGAGGTTATCAATAGAGCCCACATAATTTGGGAATGGTGCCATTACCGAAGGCAGTAGGTCAGTAAGAGTCGTCGTTGTGGCAGCATTAATGTTGCGGGTGCTATAGTAGTTATTATTATTATTATTAGTTTGTTGACAATGAGTCAGAACTTCGAATTTTATAAGGTAATGGTCGGACATTACTTTAGTGTACGGGAGTATCGTAACTTTAGAGGTGGTGACACCCCTGACAAGCACTAGATCTATCGTATTACCGTTGCGATGCGTGGGTTCATTTATTATTTGTGTAAGACCACAGCTATCAATTATAGTCTGGAGCGCCACGCATGGAGGGTCCGATGGGGTATTCATATGGATGTTAAAGTCTCCCATTATGATTATATTGTCGGCGTGCGTCACTAGATCAGCAACGAACTCTGAAAATTCATTGATAAAGTCCGAATAGGGCCCAGGGGGGCGGTAGATGACAGCCAGGTGGAGAGGCAGCGGTGTGACAAACCTCATAGTGAGCACCTCAAACGAGTTATATTTATTATTTAGGTCCGAGGTAAGGCTAAAGTTTTTGTTGTATATTAGTGCAACACCCCCACCCCTTTTAATGGGGCGGGCAATATGCGTTCCCGCATAGCCAGGAGGAGACGCCTCACCCAGCGCAAAAAATTCGTCTGGTTTGAGCCAGGTCTCGGCTAAACCAACGACATCAAGATTGTTGTCTCTGATGACTTCATTAACTAATAACGTTTTGGAAGACAATGACCT
Organism: Entelurus aequoreus; assembly: GCF_033978785.1. Lineage (NCBI taxonomy): Eukaryota > Metazoa > Chordata > Actinopteri > Syngnathiformes > Syngnathidae > Entelurus > Entelurus aequoreus. The sequence goes on from NC_084733.1 coordinate 52,719,796, forward strand.
TATGTTTAAAAAGCCCATATTATAGGTAGTGGGCTGTTTTGAGGAGTTTTTGTTGAAAGTATCCGTAGTAGCAATATTAATAATGTTACGTTTATTATGCATAGTGCACTTTAAATAATTTCGACCATATCTAGGAATTGATATGACAGGAATTTTTAGATTGTTTGCCACCTCAGTAAAATGCATGTCCACCTCTGACGCAGAAAAAACATTATGTGAGTTGTATATTATTCTAGAAGAATTGCTATGTGTGCAGGGATTATCCAGCCTGGCGCTGGCTAGTTCTAGCTTAACAGACTCCTTATTAGCGCTTCTTTGTGGATTAGCATTTAGCTTTTTCGTTAGCCCCGCTAACAACAAAGCATTTAGCTTTGTTGTTAGCCCCGCCCGACACCCCCGCTTCTGCTTCCGAGCGCATCGCTTACGTCTCTTTCGCTGACGGTCTCCGCTGGTAGTCGACGCCGCTGCTTCAAAGGCCACTGCTGGATGTAGCTCGCGAAGAATTCCCAAGCTAGCGAGCAGGTCCATCGTACACGCATCTATCAGCCCAAAATGGCCCGATCTCTCCACATCCAGAATCGTAAGTCGGTCGTATTATCAATGAGAATGGTAAAATTATGAAGTATGATGAATTTAGAGCTATGTATGGTGATGCTTGCTCAAGCTTTTCATTTTATCAACTAACTGGAGTAATTGGGAAAAGATGGAAACAAATAATTAATTATGGAACTACTAAATTATTAGTTTGTAAACCTCTAATAAGAAATTCTAGTTGGCAAAAAGGAACTAAAATAAATAGAAAAATATATAATTTTTATTTAATAAAGAAATCTTTGAAGGCTGCCTCATACAACACATATGGAAAATGGGAGGACTTTTTTGACCGCCCGTTGCCATGGGATGCCATATTCAAACTAATCTATAAAACTACTATCGATGTGCAAAATCGTTATTTTCAAATTAAAATTATTTATAACTTCTTACCCACAGGGAAAATGTTAAAATTATGGAATATGACAGAGTCAGATGATTGCCGATTTTGTTGTCAGGAGCCTGAATCCACCCTGCATTTGTTTTGGTATTGTCATATTGTGTCTTTGTTTTGGGTGGAAGTTGAAAAAATGTGTTTAAGGATTGGTTTGTTTATGAAGCTAAATGTGGTTTCTGTTATTTTAGGAGAGTTCATTGACAATCATGATTTAGTCAATTTAATTATAGTACTCGGTAAAATTTTTATTTTTAAGGCCAAAAACAGATATTCACTTAGTATTACTTTCTTTAAAACATTTATTCAGTATTTTCTAACTTTAGAAAGTTACATGGTTGAAAACGATAATGATGCCAAAAAACATTTAAAAAAAGATGAGAAGTCCTCAAAGGCTTATTTTGAAAGTATAATTATGTTTATAGATTATATGATATCTGTTGTTGTGTTTCCTAATTTGAGTGACCTGGACATAATCTGGACTGTACATAAATGCTTATTTTGAAAATGTAATTTTGTTTATAAATTATATGCAATCTGTTGTGTTCCCTAATTTTTTTCTGTGTACATGAATGAAGGTGTGTGTTGCTGAGTCCGACTTGGACATTATCTGGACTGGGCCTGGTTTTAAAAACCCTTTAAACAAATCTAATTTCATTGACAACCTGGTCTGTTGAAGATAAGGCCCTTTTTTTAAATATAAAATAAAATAAGATAAATAAATAAAAAACATTTTCTTGGATACAAAAGAAAGTAAAACAATATAAAAATAATTACATAAAAAATAGTAATTAATGAAAATGTTAGTGGACCAGCAGCCTATACAATCATGTGTGCTTCAGGGACTGTGTCCCTTGCAGATGTGTTGTCTATGTTGTGGGAACCAGAATATTGGTAGCAGAAATAAATAACCCCTTTTGTGTGAGTGGGTGTGGATGAGTGTGCATGGGGGAGGTTGTTTGGGTTGATGCACTGATTGAAAGTGTATCTTGTGTTTTTTCTATGTAGATTTAAAAAAAAATTTTATATTTAAAAAATTTTTTTTTTTTTTTTTTAGAACAGGCCCGCGGGCGACTCATCTGGTCCTTACGGGCGACCTGGTGCCCGCGGGCACCGCGTTGGTGACCCCTGTTCTACATCAACATAGATGTCAACAGTGTTGAAGCAGACGTGTAGCCCACATCTGGAGAGTTTTTTTTTTAAATAAACTGTAAACCGGTTTATTCACCGCGGGAGTTGTGGTTAGAGTGTCCGCCCTGAGACTGCAAAGTCGTGAGTTCAAACCCCGAGTCATACCAAAGACTATAAAAATGGGACCCGTTGCCTACCTGCTTGGCAATCAGCATCAAGGGTTGGAATTGGGGGTTAAATCACCAAAATGATTCCCGAGCATGGCCACCTCTGCTGCTCACTGCTCCCCTCACCTCCCAGTGGGTGAACATGGGGATGGGTCAAATGCAGAGGATAATTTTACCACACCTAATGTGTGTGTGACTATCATTGGGACTTTAACTTTAACTTATTATGGCCAGTGATTATAACCCACCTCAGGCCTGCGTAACACAGGCGTTACAAAACCTGGCTGACCATATTGCAGACTTGGAGAAAAAAAACATCCTAACTCCCTGATCATTATTCTAGGTGATTTTAACAGAGCATATCTAAACCACCATCCTTCATTAGCTGTTCTTTAGTTAACCTCAAAGTTCCATTTTGGGTCCTCTCTTTTTTGTCATGTGGGCTATTCCACAGGTGCCTCGCGAGTTAAAAACAAACTTGTGAGAATTTTTTGCAGCAGATTCCTAAAACCAGCAAAGCGCTCCTGTAACTTAGACAAAATAAATAAACCAGAATAAAATCAATCACTGGTTCTTCATAATATACAAAATAAGAATGATAGTGAAGGGAGAAGTCAGGCCCCCCAGTTCTCAGCCCCCAAAACAGTTTAGTGGAATATTCTTGATATAGAGTCACCGATTAAACTAACACGCATATTTAGGGACAATGGGACGGAATTGGAGATTAGTCTGAAGTGAGTCGGAATTATTACACTTCTACAATGATGGCAATTTCGTAATAATTAAGAGGAATTTTGTTGGGCGGAACAAGTACTGTATATGCAGAAAACATATCCTAAAGCAGTGGTTCTCAAACCTTTTTCACCAAGTATTATCTCAGAATACACTTGGCTTTCCAAGTCCCACCATAATGACCAACATTAAAATACAGTAGCGTAGTAGGCCTGAGTATTAATAAAAACAAGTGAAAGGTTTTTTTAAACAAGTATATTTAATATTTTTGGCCACTGCAATATCATACACAGTTAGAACAGTTACACTGTGTTTGAATATAGGAAAATAAAACATTGTACTTTAATCAAGTGATTGTTTGGCGTAGATGGAGTCCGCATACGACTAGTGGTACCACAGTTTGAGAATCACTGTCTTAAAGTGTTCATATTAACTATTAATGTGTCTTTGGGAATGTCAGCATGTAAGATCTAAATTGACTGACTGGGTTGTTAACATCTCAGAGTGACGCAAAATCACGTGTATGTAAAACTCTTAAAATGAGCATTTTTCCCATAGCATGAAGTTGTAATTTAGAACAATTTTGCACTGAAAGAAATGAAATATAATACCATTTGTCATTATTCTTTCACACAGAATCAGGAGGCCAATCAGAACACCTCATCATGACACTTCCATCTACTATATTGCTGACCAGAAGTTAGTGTCCAAATATATTTTAAGAGACAACTGTTATACAGTATGTGGCCCCTCTTTATTTTCTCTCTCGCTTTTATGTGCCTATTTTTCGCTGCATTTATCCCATATCCAACTGCAACCTCTCTGCACAGTTTATCACCAAGCCTCCCCGTGTGCCTTCATCCCTCAAACCACTTCAGCACATTTCAAAACCCTTTTGCATCCAGAGTTTATCACTCATGAGATGCCCTTTAAGAAGGAAGGAGGAGGGGGAAACACTTTGCAATTAATTGTGCATATGAAGAAAAATGACTAGGTGCAGAGTTGGGCTTCAGAAGTGTTCCTGGCCCTCCTCTTTTGTCATAAAAATATAATCTAGCCAATGCATATCACAGACAATACTGTGATATTATGTATACCACAGCTTCTTGTACTATTTGTACATATCCTGTATGTACCTAAACTTCTATACCTGAGTGGAGTATTGGAAGTGGAATTGAATTGACTATATATGGAAGCACCAAGTAGTCTTATGAAAGGCACAGACACCCATTTTCTTTACTATCCATTTAATTTTAGATTTGAGAATGGCATTCATATCTCCTAAATTGGATACCAGGTATTTCAAAAAGACATATTTATGACATCTCCATATTCTTACCAAAGCTGCAGGCGGACAACATGCCAAATTAATTCATACAGCAGCAAACATCAGCGACAAGTTATTGTTAAAGTTAAAGTTAAAGTTAAGGTTAAAGTTAAAGTTAAAGTACCAATGATTGTCACACACACACTAGGTGTGGTGAAATGTGTCCTCTGCATTTGACCCATCCCCTTGTTTACCCCCTGGGAAGTGAGGGGAGCAGTGAGCAGCAGTGGTGGCCGCGCCCAATAATCATTTTTGGTGATTTAACCCCAAATACCAACCCTTGATGCTGAGTGCCAAGCAGGGAGGTAATGGGTCCCATTTTTATAGTCTTTTGTATGACTCAGTCGGGTTTTGAACTCACGACTTTGCAGTCTCAGGGCGGACACCTTAACCACTAGGCCACCGAGTTCCACATGGCGGCCATTACACTCCCTCTAAGAAAAATCACCTCAGGTTTCCTATGCAGTAATAACAGTTTGAGTTTAACTTCATAATCATGTTGTAGTTATTAATGAACACACGTGGAGTTCATCTGTTGTAGTGTGTCAACCTTCATCCATAACCCAATCAGTCAGGAGGCTTCGGCAGAATGTCTGTGTTTAAAAACTGCACTTTATTCATTTCCTCAGATTAACACATCACTCCCTGCTCAGACACAATCATTTATTTTAGATTAATTCCTAAAAACGGGGCAGGTCAAATAAAATGTGGGTGATTGAGTAAGTGCAATGACTGTTGGACTTTGAGGACCTGGAGGATAAATATCTCCACCCAGTGGTCACTGTACAAACTACAAGTCAAAGATCTATAGGACTATAAACATAGATTGCTATATTATTGCATAGTGTTACACATGCCATACATCAGTTATATCTTTTTACCCTCCCCCTGTTTCCTTTGGCTTTCATCCGTGATGTTGTCATGTCCTCCCTCGTAAAACCACTTGGGTTCTCCTAATGAAGAACATTCATCAACGTCTCATTGCTTTGATCCATGCTTGCACCCTCTACTCCCGTCATGCACTGGAACTGTGGATGCTCCCCAACAACCACGCTGTTCAAGTTCAAACCAAATATTTTGCCTCCATTTGTAAAGCAGCCTCAGCATGTAACAACACAATTTTTTTTTTTTTTTTTAGAGCCAGGCTTGTTATCAGTCAATTGATTGACTTTGTCAGAACTGAATCATTCTCTTACTCATCTGTGAGCTCACAGGACTGACTGAACACCTAATGAGGTCTGCAGCCTTCCGCTGTCGCCGCCATAATGCTCTATGTGGGCGTCCAGCGAACAAATTACGCTGTAGAGGAATAGAAAGTGGACTCTGGGGCCGCTTGTCACGCGGTCCATGAGCGCAGGAAAGGTGCAGGAGACAGAGGGTCCTTTTGAAAGGATTAATCTATTAAGCGCTTTAGAAGTTACCCTTCATTGCACTTCAACACCCTCCTTGACCATCCGTATCGCCACCGCATCCATCCCTGACTACAAGCTCCACGTCCACCGTCAGCATTCATCAAGCTGCAAAGAGGCAGTGATCAGGAGGAATGGGCTTGGGTGGTGGTGGTTACAAGTGCTCATGCCATATCACACAACAAGGGACGTTACATCAAATAGAGTTGTCGTGATGCAATCCTGCTGAGAAGGAATTTTAGATTAACAGTGAGAAAGTTGTGTTATCAGTAAGGTTGCCTTTTATGGCAGAAGACGCCATCAGATTTCTGAATAAGATATGAAAATCAAAACAATTGTTCTCCCATTTGCACTTAATTGTTCTTCTTTTACGCACTTGAAGTTACACATGTTTGTGTTATTCGTATTCTCCTCTCCAGCCTGCAGATACGCCCACCCCGCCTAAATGCAGCAGAAGTGCTTAATGGGGTCATATTATGATTTTTTCAGACATTTAAAACGCTTCCTTGTGGTCTACATAATTGTAGTGGTGGTTCTTTTGTCAAAACTTTGCATCAATGATGTTTTACAGACAGTCTTCAAGCCGCTTTCTGACCGTCTCTTCAGGATGCGCTGTTTGTGGGCGGTCTTATTTATGTGCCTCAATCTTTGACTGCGTCTTCACCCAGGCAGCCATGTTGTAGTCTACTGATATAAGCTGTATAAGTCTTCTCGCGACTTCGTGGGTCCCCTCCGAGTACTCCGACTTCCTCCCACCTCCAAAGACATGCACCTGGGGATAGGTTGATTGGCAACACTAAAATGTTTTTTTCCGAATGTGATGCCAGCGGACATCTCATTATATGGTAGAAATTTAAACCAAAGTGCTTTGCAGTCCGTCAATGTTGTCAATAAGCTCCTTGTTTTTTGCGATCCGTTTCTTGTAGGGCAGACTGGCTAGTAAATGCACCTGCATACATTGCTGTTGCCATTTTTGACAAAAGGTAGCTGTCAGTAGACTCGATATGGAAGCGCTAAAACTACAACGTGGAAGCAGAACCATGTAAATAAAAACGGCCACAAAAGAACCACCATTACATCACATTATATCACAAGGAAGTGTTTTAAATGTAGAAAATAATGATAACATGACCCAGAGTGGCCCTATGGTCCTTTTATTCTCATCTCATTGGATGTTTCCAGGTGTCTCAATTAAAGTGATCAGAAAAGATTTAATAGTTTTCTCAAAGTTGTTTTTATCATTTTATTTAGTGTGGTATACACTGCATCTAAACTTCAAGTGCAATGTAATGTTTCACCTTTCAGAGGAGCTGGACTTATTCCA